>NC_091121.1:133663032-133964032 GCF_040183065.1 Periplaneta americana | reverse complement strand
AATAATTTTTAGGTGGACACTTGTGGACATTGGCAATTACTTCATAGTCTTCGCAAGATAAAATTTAAAAAATGTGAGAATATGGAATCGTTCTAAAGAGATCAAAGGTACCGATACTGTAAAAAAATTCAGACATGATATTTAGAAGTTGGGGGATGAAAAATTCTGGAAGTAAGAAAATAATTTATGAAATTTAAATAACCCTTATGCTACTAAACCTAAAAACATGGAACTTGGACATGTTATTACTGACATCAATAGGAGTAGGGTGTAGAAAAATTCAAGTCTCTAACCCTCCCTTGAGACATCTACTGTTCTGTTTTCTATTCATTATTCATTCAGTGTGTCACTTGCACTTTGTTCTCTTAATGTTACGAAACAGATATTATTCTTTTGTTTTGGGAACCCAGTTATTGCAAAATTTTCACTTTTGCTAATAATTAGCAAAGTACAATTATTGTACTTCTATGTCAATCTCAATTTACTTTTTCCGTCGTATTGTCTTGAAGTTTATTTGTAATAGGCCTATTTCACTTGCACTATTGAATCGTACATCTATCAGTTGAATATTTTTATTGATATTATATGTTGCTCATGTGTATTTACGGTCGTATTTTTAGTAACCTTATATCCGCCTTAAAAGAAAAATTCGTTTACTTTAAATTCACTTGTCTTTCATTAATAAACGCTTATATCTAAATAGGCCTACGTAATAAGATTTGAGCAGCCAAGAACACACAAAAGGAGTAGCCTAAATAATTCATCCCAGTTTGTATGTACTGACTACATATTTGTATTCATTATAATGTGGCCGCAAGGAGAAATGTGATGTCATTTTTTGTAGATTTTCAGGAGCGAGAATTTAAAGTTTGAACGACTATACAAAATCATAATATCATGTTTCATAACGAGTTAGAGAGAAACGTAATTTGTACGTGCCTGTTACTTTTAGTATAAAGATACTATCAGGATGCACAACATATCACAAAATCTCATTTGCGCGAAAAATTGACATCACCTCTTGCCTTGAATTAATATATGGCAACATGTATTTACGAATAGTATTTTACTACTGCGTAATGAATTTCCTGAACCCTGTTGCATAGTAACTTGGAAATTAAAATTATTAGTAAATTTACTTGTAATTTGTAGAATATTTCTTCTGCATAATACCAAGAACAAGACTTGCAATTTACTAATAAAAATAGTAATATTGTTAGTGAATTTTACAAGCTCGTGTAGTTTTACTAGAAGTATGTATTCACCCAAAGTTACAAATTATCCGTGGGATTAGCCCCATTTCTGGCGAACAATATTAAATGACATTTTGATTAATTATTATCTAGTTCTTAATTATATAAAGATGATTTATAAAATTTCTCTTCCTAGATGAGAAAAACTGTATAATTCTCGCATTTTTTTTTCCCCAATATGATTCCGATTTATCTTAAAGGTTTAGGACTACAATGTTACCTAAAATACAGAAAAAGTCCTCAGAGTCCTTAATATGTATGAAGAAACAAGAGTTTATAATAAAAATTAAAAACTTGACTTTAAGTAGGCTACATGTATTGAAACAATAAGTTGAGTCATTCCTGAGTAAATGGATCAGAAATATATATTAAAAAATCATTTATGTTTATAATGAAAGAATTAAGACAATGTATGCAGATTCATTATAAAATACTTCGTTCCGTATAATTTAACGTATTTAAACACTTACTTACTTACAAATGGCTTTTAAGGAACCCGCAGTCTCATTGCCGCCCTCAGATAAGCCCGCCATCGGTCCCTATCCTGTGCAAGATTAATCCAGTCTCTATCATCATATCCCACCTCCCTCAAATCCATTTGAATATTATCCTCCCATCTACGTCTCCACCTCCCCAAAAGTCTTTTTCCCTCCGGCCTCCCAACTAACATTCTATATCTATTTCTGGATTCGCCCATACGTGCTACAGACCCTGCCCATTTCTAACGTCTGGATTTAATGTTCCATATTTAAACAATGAAAATTTTAAATTCTGCATGAACCATATTCCATTTCTAACTATGGAATGATCTTTCATTAATGAATATTATCCACCATTACATAATTTATTAAATCTTGATTATCTTCAGTCATCTAATTTTAGAAAAATCCATACGACTTTATATTCTCTTTCTTCCAAGTTCACACCTGTAGAGTAACGGTCAGCGCGTCTGGCTGCGAAATCAGATGGCCCGGGTTAGAAGTTGAGGTTTTTTTTTTCCGTGGTTTTCCCTCAACCCAATACGAGCAAATGCTGGGTAACTTTCGGTGCTGGACCCCGGACTCATTTCACCGGCATTATCACCTTGATTTCATTCAGAGGCTAAATAACCTAGATGTTGATACAGCGTCGTAAAATAACCCAATAAAAAATCTTCCAAGTTGCTTTTATACATTTGGGCTGTAAGAAGTTTCAATTGAAGTTCGTTATTTTTCTTGTTGCTTGTGATAAACAAGTTGTTTCTCTATTTATGTTCGTGAGTTATCCAGTTAGTAGGCCTATTCTTTACAGAAGTTTGTGTTACTAGTAAATTACAGGTACTTGTTTGTCCATCCCTGGGCTTGTCTGTGGACACAAAATACTTTTATATACTCGTAGTTGCCATCGAGGTCATCATGGCGCTGATATATGCAGTTATAGTCCAAGAGGCTGTAACATGCTAGGGTTCTCAGATATACTTGTAATTTGTAAAATTTTCCTAGAGAAAGGCACTAACAATATTGGTAAACTGATGTGTATTATGCAACAGAAATTATTAGTATCAGTAAATAACTTGTAATTTGTATATTTTTCAGTAATTTGCAATATTTTTCAGTAATTTGTAAAATTTTTCTAGCATATATCACTAACAATATTGGTAAACTGATGTGTGCTATGTAACAGAAATTATTGTTATCAGTAATTGTAACTTGTAATTTGTACATTTTTCACCAATTTATAAATTTGTTCTAGTAAATAGCAGTAACAATATTGGTAAACTGATGCATGCTATGCAACAGGAATTATTATTATCAGTAATTATGACTTGTAATTTGTACATTTTCATCAATTTATAAAATTTTTCTAGCGAAAATCACTAACAATATTGGTAAACTGATGTGTATTATGCAACAGAAATTATTAGTATCAGTAAACAACTTTTAATTTTTATATTTTTCAGTAATTTGTAATTTTTTTCTAGAGAAAATAACTAAAAATATTGGTAAACTGACGTACAGTATATTATGGAACAGAAATTATTAGTATCAGTACATAACTTGTAAGTTTTATATTTTTTATTAATTTGTAAAATTTGTAATTGTAATTTGTACATTTTTCAGCAATTTGTAAATTTTTTCTAGTAAATATCACTAACAATATTGGTAAACTGATGTATAATATGCAACAGAAATTATTGTTATCAGTAATTACGACTTGTAATTTGTGCATTTTCAGCAAATTCTAAAATTTTTCTAGCGAAAATCTCTAACAATATTGGTAAACTGATGTGTATTATGAAATAGAAATTATGCAACAGTAATTTGTATATTTTTCAGTAATTTGTAAAATTTTTTTAGTAAATAGCACTAACAATATTGTTAAACTGTGCTATGCAACAGAAATTATTATTATCATCAGTAATTATAACTTGTAATTTGTACTTTTTTTCAGCAATTTCTAAAATTTTTCTAGCGAAAATCACTAAAACAATATTGGTACACTGATGTGTATTATACAACAGAAATTATTAGTATCAATAATAATTAACTGCAACTTGCAATTTGTACATTTGTCACTAAGACTGACGAGTTATGTGTGGTCATCTCTGAGGAAACTAGTCCGACAATCTCCTTGGGACTTGCTCTTCATAGCAGTAGTGCTCGGAATCGAGAACACCCTAAGGCCATCAGTGTGTGGCATGTTAACAGATTCAATTATTTCCACAAACAAGCGATACTGTAACATTATGGACTTTCAATTCGGATCTCTCTGGACGCCACGCTTCTTCTTCTCCTTCATTAACCTCTTATGTTGCTCAGCGTCGGAGTGCCTAGTCCTATTCAACTGATCCACTCATCTCTATCCTGATTCATCTTTATCAACTCCAGCCTCGACATTCCGTGTTTGTTCCATATTCCAATAATTGAAGAGTTCCCTTGCTTTCTGCGTTTTTAATAAATGGCCCTTGGCCCACTATGGCTCTGAACCCTTCAATTATCTTTTCCCTTTCCGAATTAGTCGTCATGGTGTTGATCCGTACTGTTCGAGACCTTTATTTTTTCCTTTGAATTCGTATATATCCTATCGTGGGTGATTATACCCACTGAAGATGCTTTGTCTGGGTGAACACCATACTAACAGCAATCAATGAAGTGTACATGATTATACACTTTTCAGGTTTATAAACTTTAACACATTTTGTTCGTTGTCTTGTAGTAAACGACATTTAGTTTGTTCTATCGTTGCTAATTAAAAATCTATCTCCACTTAACATCAACTTATTTATAAGACTTATGGCCAGTTTCTCCAAGAAATGTTTAATTTGGATTAACTAGTGTTAAATTAATAGCCTGTTCATTTTTAACGTTTGGTTAATGTATTTTCCATTTCTTCAACATCAGTTTGTTTAAAACAACCAACACTTAACTATAACAATCGTTAACACTATTTTAACCACTCAATAACAGTTGGTAATGTTTTTGTACATGTAAGGCAATTTTTTACTGGCTGATAGGCCTATTATTCTTTAAATTCTGTATTGTAGAGTAAGTCATGAAACATGTATAAAATCATAACCTGGTACAATATACCATGATCGATAAAGAAGAAGACAAATGAAAGTTGACTACTATTGAATAATAATCACTATCAAAATTACTCCCAACGTAAGTTCTGCAAGAACCATACCCGGTAGGTCTCAGGACAACCACTGCAGGCGATGCCTCAGTGATATAGAAACACTTGGACTTGTCCTGGGAGCCTGCCCTTATAGTTAAACATTTCGTATACATAGGCACCATGCAATTAGAACTAAATTGGTCGATGTCCTTAGAAAATTAAAATACACCGTCTATGAAGAAGTCCACGGAACTGCCGAGAATGGCAGTAACAGACGCATTGACATAATTACCATTAGTGAATCCCTGTCTCAGGGTATGATCAGTGACCCCACCATCAGGTTTGAAACATATAAAGGACAGCTTGAAGATGTATACGAGGAGAAACGAGCAATCTACGTTACAACCATCACTTATTATAAAGATAAATACCAACTTCACGATATCAGTGTCACGGGATTGATGTTTGGAGCAAGAGGAACGATACCTAACTTCTCTTCTGAATTCTGTACGAACCTAAGGCTGCACAAATCTATTCTAAATGAATTGGGCCTCATCATAATTAGAGAGTCAGTCAAAATCTTATGGAACCACCTATATGGACTCTAATTCATTGTACTGAAAACACTGAGGCACCATTATCATTTTTCTTTTTCTTATTAGCATTCATTGCTTCTTTACCTGTTTGTAACTTTTCTTATTCTGTTAATTGCCATTGTTTCTTTGTTTGTTTACTTGTCATTTTTTACTCTGTTAGCTTTAATTATCTATTTGTTCTTTTTTTGTTTTGTATGCTTTGTCTAATGGCAGCCTCTAATTTAAGGAAGAATAAATAAATAAATAAATATATAAATAAATAAATAAATAAATATATAAATAAATATATAAATAAATAAATAACTAAATAAATAAATACATAAATAAATACATAAATAAATGAATAAATGAATAAATAAATGAATAAATGAATAAATAAATAAAAAGTACGGTTATAGTACTAATGCTAAACATTACTTCTCAAAGAAGGAATTTTTGTTGAAATATTTTAAATATAATACTCAATGTCTACTTTGAAACACTATTGACATTGACTATAGTTAGTTGAAAAGAGCTAGTATCATAGAATCAAGAGTAAATAGTAGATGCTGAATTGGAGTAAGTGATCAGTTTCTGTTCGTAGAATATTCAAGTCTAGTTTAAATTTCTTGTAAAATTTTGAGGCCTACTTGTTTTTAAAATCTATAATGTCACCAAGTGAGTACCATGCATTGTATGTAAATCATTATTCCTAATTACCTTGCAACGTTGAGATCGCACATTTTATAAATATTCAATATATTTTAGTCTAATAGCTCAGTATTAAAACAAGCATTCAATAGCCATTATGATAATTAATTCACTTTTGAAGATTACCTTCCCTATATTAGCTTTTCAAAATGTCTTTTAAATGTTATTTTATCAGTCATTCACGAAACAGAGACATAAAATATTATTTTTATATCTTCTGTTTGAACAACTGTAGTGTCACCTGCCATATTTAACTATGTGTCAAATGAGTTAACTGCCTGAAATCCTACATTTAAAGTTAACGAACACTTAGCAATCTGTCAAGCAAAACTAGTGATGCAGACATGAAAAAACTATATTTAAGAAACTGTTTAGAGTTTAGCATTCCTTAAATGTTCTAAAAATGCTTTGAGAAGCTGCCCATCATTCTCATTCTTTTAACACAAGACAAAATGCCTCCTTTCATTTACAAGAAACAAAGCGTTATACGGATTTCATTTTTATAAGACATGCATACCTCTTTCGTTAAGTCACTGAAGACCTCATAGAGGTTTACAATGTTTTGTGATTTTATTAATTTATTAATTAAGGCGAATTAGGCTAGTTTTCCTGTTGACTTTATCGCGATTACATGCCTTTACATTTACCGCCAGATCCATGTGCACATAACGTATGTTACAAATTTAGAACACTGCACCAAATAAATCTATTGACACTGGAACTAAGGAATTACAACAAGATTCCTAATAATTTGTTACTGATCTGCACATGATTCTGATGATAAATGTAAAATAATATAATCGAGATAAAACCAACAAGAAAGCTAGCCTAATTCGTCTAACCCAGATAAGCCTGGAATATTTTTTTACAATTGTTGTGTATTTTACAAATTACATTTAATGCAGTGTATAACTGAAGTACATGTATGGTGTTGAAACATTCTAGTTGTAAATGGTTGAGCTAGAAACAGGTGTCCTTTTAAAAGGGCAGTAGGCATATGAGCATACATTTTAAGGAAGAATTGTATACTATGCTTATATGAAAGGAAACAATGTCATTGTTGTAATTTACAATAATTTATTGTTATTATTATTATTATTATTATTATTATTATTATTATTATCACGTTGTTCTTTTATTACTTTTTCTTTATTTTAATTACTAATATTATTTTGAAGAGCAATGCATTGTGGCTACATTAATTTTAACTCTAGAATGCTATCGTCATTGAGTAGTACTGTATTGCTATTAATACGTAAAGATGACGTAACAGGCGAAAAGAGTGTAGAAGTTTCGAGGAGGAGGTTTTATTGGGAGAGAAGTGACAATACGTATAATGAAACAATTGCTGTGGCAATATCGAGAGACAGGTTTGAGTTCATTTTCTCAAATCTACATTGTTATGACAATGAAAATTTAGATAGAAATGGTAAATTCACGAAAATAAGACCTCTTCCAAAAATGCTGAATGAAAAACAGTAGAAATTTACGTCCATTCATTACCTCCCTCCAGAACATCACCAGTGATGGATCTTTGAAAAGAAAGGAACATGATGATACGCTTCATTTAGGCAGTGCTAATAGTAGAGAAGCTGTGTATGAAGAACTATATCAATTATAGTGTCATTAAATAAATATATAATCCTAATGGTAGCTATTCAAAGAAAAAATACTTTCGTGAATATGACAAGAGTTATTTGGAACTTGGATTTACTTAGTGTGGCAATGAGAGTGAACTGAAACTTCGGTGCGTTGTTTGTTACGGAGTACTTTAAACGAGTGTATAAAACCCGCGAAATTGAAACGGCACTTAGAGACGAAACACGCAACTATAAAAAGTTCTGTCGGATTTTAAAATAAGCGGATTTTAAAATTTCTTATATCGTCATCTGGGAAAAAAAAATTAATTGATTAATTAATTAATGCAGGAATATGGCCGATTTTCGACAAGTAAAGATGCAATTTGGCACGTTCTATTATTGCTGTACGACGTACAGCACGCCCCCATTTCAATGTGCATACTGGGAGTCGGCAAAACTATTAAGAAAGTCATCAATATATGAAAAGGTTCCTATGTTACTTTGGTCCTCTTATGAATTCGGGTGGTCCCTGGCTAGGTCACGGACTCGGCGCCAGATATGCAAGAGAAGATGGCGAGAAACGCCACGTTCATAGTGCTTTACATCCCTCTTTTGTTGCTGAGAGTAGAGTGGGAAATGGTACACGGATAGGGTAAGAAGTTTCATAAAATATTAGTACTGGAAGAAAAAGTGAAAGGCGATTGCCATGTGTCACTTCCAAACTCTGAGCGTTTCGGTTATAGTGTGATACGCAATTCGTTTGAATTTTATTTTTTCTTCTATCTTTTTTGAAGGACCACAAGGGCAGAACTCGAGGACCACAGGTGGTCCGCGGACCATAGTTTGAGGAATGCTATTTTAATATATTTCAGTAGATGTATCTTTATCTTAGTTGGAATAGCTTCCTCATTGTATTTCTGAACGAAATGAGGTGGCTACTGAATATAAAGGAGCTGGCTCCTGATTTTTTTCTTAGTTTCGTCCATCCCGAGTAAAAATTATTTTTATTACATAAAAGCTGCCTTCAAATATATATATATATATATATATATATATATATATATATATATATACATATACACATGTTTCCTTATTGCTTTTATTAAATCGAAGTAATATTCCTGTTCACCGACTTGCGAACATAGGTATACGGAATAAACAGATCTACTGTAGACACACTGTACAGGTGCACGAGGGAAGATTGCTTGATTCACTGAAGCGTGGCCTTTTGACTTGCTACTAGCTCTTCATGCGAATCTTGTATGATCGACGTACACCTAAGTTACACTCAAAGTAATCAAACGAGGACTCTCAATTATTAGTCAGCTATGTATGCAATGAAGGTGGAAAGGAACTGGCAATCACAATAAAGCGGAAACGGAAACGACAACGAGAACGAGAACGGAAATATTGTTAAAATAAATGCATTTATTTTAACATTATTTCCGTTCTAGTTCTTGTTTTATTGTGAACCAGCCTTAACTTCTGGCTTAGAGTGATGTCTTATTGGTGTAATTTATGATGTTCAAAACAGTTGACTTAACAACAATCACAAAACAGTCTAAACCTCTATTAGATCTCCTAGGAATTAACAAGAGGTGTGCATGTCTTATGAGACCCATAGTCTTGTGATGTAGACATGGATAATAGCTATCTTCTGAAAATACTCAGTAATAAAGAGTATGTTTCTTTAATGAAATGTTCAATATCGATTTATAATGGCTAATACTTCCACGTAGAACATCTGGGTCAAACCGAAGCTTTTTTTTGTGATAGATAAATTTCAAATTATGGTTTATTTAACGACGCTCGCAACTGCAGAGGTTATATTAGCGTCGCTGGTGTGCTGAAATTTTGTCCCGCAGGAGTTTTTACATGCCAGTAAATCTACTGACATGAGCCTGTCGCATTTAAACACACTTAAATACCATCGGCCTGTGCCGGGATAGAACCGGCAACCTCGAGCATAGAAGGCCAGCGCTATACCAACTACGCTACCGAAACCGACTTTGTGAGAGAAAGCTGAATAATATGTTATTACAAAAATTCCTGACATATAATACAATGTATTCTTTAGGTTTAAGAAAGAAATAATTTTATGAGGTTTTTTAATGTATTTTTATTTTTATTCTTTATTAGTAAATGGTTACACTCTGTTTTTACTGTATTTCGTTTCTTATTTTTATTATATACTAGTTATAGTTATTCTAATAATTACGTGATGTCCTTATCTCTACGAGGTTAAATAAATAAATAAATAAATACTTAATACTATATGTTGGTGTATTTTCATTTAATAAATTTATTAGGCTATACCAGGGTAATTGTAAACACTTTTCACTGATTTCAAATATAGGCCTATTTCAACATTACACAACCCTCAGTAACGGTAAGCATAACAAAGAAACATCGTGTTATTTTTAGATTCTTTCTTTTCCCCGACATTGGGTTTAAAATAATAAGGTTGACTTTTTTCA
This sequence comes from Periplaneta americana, assembly GCF_040183065.1. Classification (NCBI taxonomy): domain Eukaryota; kingdom Metazoa; phylum Arthropoda; class Insecta; order Blattodea; family Blattidae; genus Periplaneta; species Periplaneta americana. The sequence continues at coordinate 133,953,839 of NC_091121.1, read as the reverse complement.
TTTATTAATTACTAGTTTACATTTACCCCACCTGTTTATATTTACTCCTTTGAGAGGGACGTAATTGTAAACACCAATTATCGCACGGGCTATCAGACACTGGACATGTTTTGTTCTGTTTCAGAAGGAAAAGCTGTACTCCTTCCAACTCTAATTTTGGTGACTGGTACATTTCGTCTCTTTAACGTATGATATATGACGACATAGAAACTGAGTACCTCTCCTGAGCTTCACGATAACTGTAATTATTATTTTTCATATCTGTGACGAACTTCTCTAAATCCTCTACAGCAGAGGTCTCCAAAACGCGTATAGCCATTCGTGATCCCGATGCTGCCCGCCGAACACAGTGTGCTGTAGAGAAGGAGGAAAGACTCGTACCTCAACAGATGGGAGCGGTCAGTGAGGGATTGCGGCAGCAATCTCCCTTATGTTTACAAATAATGACATCGAAAGGATAAGAAATATCATACGTTTGTATATTATTTTGACATACTAGGAAGCTTCTACTTTCGATTGGGGAATATTCAATAATGGAATAATTCATTTCGCATTACATCTAGAAGACATTTTGTATGCAACATTTTACAAATGCTCATTCTGGAAAGGGCTTCATTAATTTTCCAATATTCCAACTTAGAACATAACTAGCAAGAAGTTTTTTTGTTTAAGACTGAGGATACGTCTGTGATTTGTGTTTGTATTCTCTTGTTTCAAATTTGTCAAAATATTTGTATGTATTTCACCTAAAATGAAACGAAAACTGTAAGTATATCTTGCGAAACTGAGTGTAAACGTATCGTAATATACTTATTATTATGTATAACCAACAATTATACAGACGGCCCAAAATAAATTATTTTCACATGTGGAATTTTAACACACTCTTAAGATTTTTCGAACAAATTAAACATTTCGTATTCTTCCCACTAACACGAAAATATATTTCTCTTCCCTTTCATCCTTGAATGTACTACGTCCATGATTAGAGGACATTGTGAAACGGTCGAACACTCCGACCAACTCAATGATAATGGCAGTGCACCACTGCTCTTCGTTTGCGCATAAACGTTGAGTACAGTACAGGTGGGGATGGGTGAGGCGGAGCGCGCTCATTACGTACTGGCTTCGGTTCCGTTCAGGGGCTCACTCGTGAGTACGCTTTTGGAGACGTCTGCTCTACAGTGTAGTTGGGTGGGGGTCTCTTTGATTACAGAAAAGTGCGAAATGTAACCATAGTGAAACTTGTTTACAATTACCCCCAAGCAATTAAAACTATGGGGCAAATGTAAACACGTCATAATTTAATGAACTGAGGTTATGGGAGATCTCAAATCCATTGTAATAAATATTGACTACTATACATTACTCATAAAAACAACATATTCTTAAAAATAGCACCGTACGTTTAATTACAATGCCAAAAATGAAGGTGAAGCAAAATTCTTTCTCATCTTTTCTTTGTAGACTCTTACAAAACATTCGTTCACAACTAAGCAGTTACTCCTATTCGGCGCCAAACTGCTTTGTGGGTTAGCCAACATGGTAATTTAAATATTATCCTGAATTAAAATTTTTATATTAACAGTTTTGTATTTCCCACAGCATTTTTTTTTACAATTACCTCCTGTTTAAAATTACACTCATCTAACCTATTAATATTATTATCATCATCGTTATTATTATTATTATTATTTTTTTTTTTTGTTCATGAAAACGAAACTCCCGTGTTTTAATATAATATTGGAACTAAAATACCATTTGTATCACTCCCGATATGATTTCTACTTATTTTATTTCTTCCAGGATGGATAAGAGATTAGCCGATATTTTTAAAGGAGATATTATGTAGTAGGGAGGCCTACATTAAGTTACACCGAATGCTGTCCAACTGCGGTTAGCGTAACTATGTTAGGTAAAGTGACAGAGAAGAGTAAAAGGAAGATGATAAATGCAGGAAGTAAGAAGGAGGAGGCCTCGGTAACCTGTCAGAGCCTTCACTGATGTTACACGCAGACAATTCTTTTTTATATTCCCCTGGAGTAGATTGAGACAGACGCGATATGCAAGACAGAAAGCATTGAATATCAAACTTCCTACATGCGCGATGCAAATATAGCAGAGAATTAAGCACTACCATAGGTATGAAGCGACATTTTAAGCTGTCCCTTATCTTAATTTTATGCAAAGTACTACCTCGAGCAGATTGTTCTAAAGAAAACAAAGGGCATCGATTAGCACCAAAATCTCATTCATGTTTCTTGTACATCCGTGAACGTAATATACAGAATGTAAGGGATATAAGTGTCATTATTTTAACTGATGATTGTTCATGTCATAAGGAAGAAAAAAATGTCCTTACAATTTTTTTCCTAATTGCAATATTTAACTAATTATTAAAGTTTACAATATTAGGCGTTTGGCAACGTTGCTGGATGGGGAGGAGGGAGTTTACGACTACACGGTACAGCTCAAGCTGATACAGACATACCGGTACAAAACAGATCTCTGTTCTAATGCAGGGGCGCACAGTGGTCTAGAATGCAAATTTAGCGGGACATATTAATAACTTTTCAACTACCTAACAGATTTTTATGAAATTTTACACAGTAGTTACAGGTAGCATATATGTTTTGTATGCAAGCTCTCGTTATGTTGGTATAAGGGGAACTACCCCTTATAGGGGGGCGCATTTAGACAAAATTAGAAACTTTTCTCCTATCTGACAGATTTTTATGAAATTTTACAAAGCAGTTACAAGTAGCATATATGTTTTGTATACAAGCTCTGATTACGTTCGTATAAGGGGAACTACCCCATACAGGGGGCGCAATTAGACAAAATTAGTAACTTTTCTCCTATTTAACAGATTTTTATGAAATTTTACAAAGTAGTTACAGGTAGAATGTATGTTTTGTATGCAAGCTCTCGTTACGTTGGTATAAGGGGAACTACCCCTTATAGGGGGGCGCAATTAAACAAAATTAGTAACTTTTCTCGTATTTGATAGATTTGTACGAAATTTTACAAAACAGTTACAAGGAACATATATGTTTTGTATACAAGTTCTGATTACGTTGGTATAAGGAGAACTACCCCTTGTAAGGGGCACAATTAGACAAAATTAGTAACTTTTCTCCTATTTAACAAATTTTTATGAAATTTTACAAAGAAGTTACAGATAGCATGTATGTTTTGTATACACGCTCTCATTACGTTGGTCTAACTGTAACCACCCCTTATAGGGGGGCGCAATAAGACAAAATTAGTAACTTTTGTCCTATCTAACATATTTTTATGAAATTTTATACAGTAGTTACACTTAGTACATTTGTTTTGTGTACAAACTCTGTTTACGTTGGCATGGACAGAAGTACCCCTTACAGGGGGACGCATTTAGACAAAATCTTATGGGGAGAAAAAATGTTACATTTTAGGTACTATTGCACCTTTTGGACACTCGTTAAGCTTATTTGGTACATAATTAACAAGCTGTCATCTTGAATTCCCTGAATTATACTGCGGAAGCAGATTCGGTTCACAGATGTTGAAATAACTGCAACCGAGAAAAATTGCACTACTGCACCTCGAAAGAATAGTGCTCATAAATTATTACTTCCGCAAATCTGCGCACCTTAAGACTAGATTTAAAATAGAGGTAAATAGTGGAGGAAGTGAAAAAAAATAATTTTTGGACGAACCAAAGGGGGTTTTTTTTCTCTACCTTAGCAAAATCTGCACTCGATGGTTAAATTTATATTTTGTCCCCCTTCCATTCATGCTAATTTTACATACTATAATAACATTAAATGTAACAAAAACAAACAGTGTTACATACCTAAAGAAGTACTTGAATGTTGATACCAAATATGAATGGAATCGACCACTTACAACAGAGTTACAGCACAAGGAAAACGGCAGACTCGCGGCGCTTGCTGAGTAAGAATGCTGGGTGGCGAAATGTGGCATGTTACGGCTTCTTATCTCGCTATGCAGCCACCTCCGCTGATTAAGATTATCAATTGAGTGTTACTCAGTTATATGGAAAAAATAATTTAAGGATTTAATTTCTTTTTTTTACATGTCATTTTTCTGCATTTGTCCTCCTAAGTATGGATTTTAGACCACTGTGGGGCGGGCCGTATTTTTTACATTAAACGAACAGAAAATACAAACTTTCAATCTCATTTATAGATCTTTATGATAAATTTCAATTTTATTTAACAATATTGAGAATATTGGTTCATTTTTATTGTACGTCTAAAAATAAACAGCAATGGTTTACTGCACAAAATAACACGAACTTTTTTTTAAATGCAAATTTTAACCTCTCTCCTTCCATAAAGCAGTAACATTTTTAAAGAAATTTTTGTTTGTGTGATTTTCGAAACGAGGTAAGAGGCTCCTAGTTTCTAATAATTCGTTGAGAAACCGCTACAAAAGTTCGCCGATTATAGCGCGACCACTGACATTAAAACCTGCGCCACAAACCAGTGTTCGTTCGTGCGCAGGTTGTCATAGTGGGGATCTGTTGTGTTGCAGATGCGCTCCCTGATCGACGTCTCGCAGCAAGTACGTTCTAAACTATTCGAAACAGCACTCGTGTCCGCGACCAATCTTTCACTTTTCAATCAATTATTAATATTCCATTTCGACGTATTGTGTATAGTTAAAACAGATTGTAATTTATAATAATGGAAGGGAAACCAAATGTGCGCGGCAGGCTTTTGAAAAGTGACACGCGTAAAATTATTTATAACTTTGCGAAGTATTTAAGGGGTTAGGTACAGTTTACAGCAGTAAATTTTTTGGAAATATTCAACATTTTTTCCTCCATTACCGTAACTTGTACAATAGTCAAAATTGGTATCTTTAACACTGTCCTTCTGCTAAATTAAAAAAAATATATATATTTTTACGATTTAACAAAATAATTTTTATATATATTTTTTTTACAAATTCAAAACGGCGGCAGTTTACTGTGAAATGATTAAGCGTTTCCCTCATAATTCATACACTTGTTAACTTTTTCATGTTCCCTCCCTTTTATTTTATTACTGAAACCCATGTTTACAATATCATGCTCTTTCAACTACATTCCTTCATAAATAATATTTTTTTATATAGTTTTAGAAGATAATACCGATACTTGACCATTTTTTAAATGAATATATTTTTTATCAGACAATCTATCAAAGGTATATAAGTGATCTTGCATCATATTGTAGATATAACATACATAAATACACAAAAAATTTAATCACAGAATGTTGGATAGTTTTTTAGTTATGTGGGAAAAGCTTCATCACTGCACAGTGAAATGAATTTTGAAAAAAAAAAAAAAATGTAAATAATTTTTTATAAATCGTAAAAAAAAAAAATATATATATATATATATATATATATATATTATTTTTTCGTATAGCAGAAGGACAGTGTTTTACACATACCAATTTTCATTATTGTACAAGTTACAGTAATGGAGGAAAAAATGTTGAATATTTCCAAAATTTTACTGCTGTAAGATATACCTAACCCTTTAAAAAAGAAAAAAAAAACATTAAGTTGAAATATAATGTTGTCACATCAACAAGGAAGCTATAAACTACGGGAGTTTCGGCTTGCTTGATAAAAAAAGTTTTGAAGGACGGGGCAGTGTCATTGTCTACCACAGTTGGAGTCCGATTAGTGTAACCCGGCCTAGCGAGCTGCTCGTATAATGACGACGTCTCCACCTCCATGGTCACGTGAGCATTGGAAAAGTCGAAGGTCTTTTTTAGTTGGTCGAGCTATAGGTAACCTTCATTGCGGAAATCATTGACGATACACCTTCTTGCCTCACTTGAATTACGACGACTTCCTCCACAAATTAGTAACATATGATATTCCTAAACAGTGAATGACATTGTAAGTTGTTTTCGAATACCTGGTACCGAACTAGTTAAAATTAAGGATAATATTTATCTAAATATCAGGCCGAAACTGATTGCAATTATTTGCTCCTTATTCAAGATAGGTTGAATAATCAATATTTTTTGAATGCAACCCAAATGTTATGCTTAACTACTATCCTATGATGCTCATTCTAGGGATGTCATCCGCTCGACAGTAGACCTATGGACAGGGAGCTTGAAATCAGCTGACATGTACGTACGTCTGTGCAGAGTACTGCCACGTCTCTTACGCCAGAATATTAACAAATTTAAGCATACATTTTTATTTAATTTCACGAAAACGAAATAGAACACACAAATATGTATTTAAACTAATACTAATTCTTTGCTGGATATAACTACTGTTGTTTATTGTTTTCGTAATTTTACTAACGATATAAGCAGGAAAACGCGAATAAAATAAGAGAAGAAACATTTTTTTTTTCTGGGAAACTATCAAGTTTTATGGACATTTTTTGACCCGTCCCCGATGACTGTGAAAAGGACGGCACTTATACCCCTTACACTTTATATATCGTTTACATCAGCGTTTCCCAAACTTTTATGAAGTGGAGACCACTTTTTAAGTCAGTTCTGCGGACCACCTTACTCTTGCTCCCTTCGAAAGCAAATCTATCATTTATGTAGCATATTTTAATACCAGTGTACTTACATTTTAATGTAGAAATAATTAATTAAAATTAATTTAATTCAATTAATTTTATATTAGTATTAACTAATTAAGTTAATGTTAATAGAAGAAAATTTCTTATCGTCATTTGCAAAAACAGAAATAAAAAAAAATTAATGCAGAAACATGCCCGATATTCAACAAATAAAGATGCAATTTTGCATGTTCTATTATTGGTGTACGACGTATAGTACGTGACCATTTGAATGTGCAGACTGAGTGTCGGCAAAACTATCAAGAAAGTCATAAATGCATGAAAAGGTTCAGTACTTCGGTCCTGTTATGAATTCGGGTGGTCCCTAACTGGGTTACAGGCACAGCGCCAGATGTGCACGAAAAAGATGGCGAGAAACACCACGTTCATAGTGCTTTAAATCTCTCTTTTGTTGCTGAGAGTAGAGTGGGTAGGCGATAGACGAGTAGGGTAAATAAATTTTATAAAATGTCAGTACCGGGACTGGGAGAAAAAGTGAAAGGCGATTGCCATGTGTCATTTACAAACTCTGAGATTTTCAGCTATAGTGTGATATGGAATTCGTTTGAATTATATTTTTTCTTTTCTCTTTTTTGAAGGACCATAAGGGCATACCTCGAGGACCACAGGTGGTTCGCGGACCTTAGTTTGAGAAACAATGGTTTACATTATAAATATGCTCTCCTCTCTAATTCAACATTTATTAATTTTCCTACAGTTAAAATATTTGAAAGCGTTATTTCTGTAGTACAAAGATTATTTTGAATAGCCTCACATTGCAAGGCTACGATATCCAAGGCACTTGGTGTCTTTGATTTAAATTAAACATCAGACCTTCTCTTCATCGTTTGACCCCCTCCTAATCCTCCTCCTCCTCGTCGTTGTCATTAACAATCAGTATTATTACCGTATTTAATCACATATTTGACACATTCTTGCCTCTTTTTTTATGCAAGCAAGTATCAGGGATCTTATATGCATATTAAAAAAACAGTAATGAAATGAAGTTTTTAAAGTTACACAATAGTAGGTCTAAATATAGAAATTATTTTTAAATGCCAATACATTTTCTCCGCGAAATCAATTTAAGCGACAGTATAACTTGCTCGCTTGCTGCTAATTTTTACATTCGCATCTGATACCGATCTCTTTCTCTGTACGACTGGCGAAACCGATACCATCAGCAGAACAAAAAGGGGAATTTGTCTCTATGTCTGTGCTGTGACAATAGAAGAACTAATGGGACAGAGACTTTGAGGATAAACAAAGAGAGATATTGTTGGAGGAATAACGGGACAACGAGAGACAGTATGATTTCAGAAGCTGGTTTTACCTTACAATCTTTCCATGAACATTTGTGATTGATATGATATTGTGCACTATTGTGTAAATGTCGTAGGCAGGAATTCAAAACGTAGGGTCTTGTGCTGTACAGTAGTGGCAAAAAAACCCGGACCGACCCTTGTAGTTGATTTCAGAGCCTTGTTCACTCCAGAACACGATAGACTGGTAGCTAAGACTTTCGTGGTTCGAATCTTGCCTGGGAAGGAAACTTTTTTTGTTCCTTATTCAAATTTATTCCCAATACCTTTAGATTGCAGCGATATTATACTACTTAATTAACTTATTATTCCCAGAACATGAATTTTACCAGCAATGGAAAAGTATTGGAAATAATTTTGAATAAGGAACAAACAAAAGTTTCCTTCCCTGGCAAGATTCGAACCACGAAAGTCTTAGTTACCAGTCTATCGTGCTCTGGAGTGAACACGGCTCTGAAATTAGCTACAAGAGTCGGTTCGGTTTTTTTTTTTGCCACTACTGTACATTTTATTTATTTATTTATTTACTTACTTACTGGTTTACTTGTTTATTACTTGTTTACTTAATTGTTTACTTACTTACCTACCTACTTGTTTATTTATTTATTTATTTATTTATTTATTTATTTATTTATTTATTCTGGTGTAGTTAAGGCCTTCAGGCATTCTCTTCCATAACACCAGGAATACAAATACAATAATAGAAATAAACAGAAAAAAAATACACTATGTACAAAGTAAAGCTACACAAGAAATAAAGAGAGAGAGAGAGAGAGAGAGAGAGAGAGAGAGAAAACACTATACACAAAGTAAAGCCACACAAAATTATACGCAGGTTGCAGTCACACAAACTTTAAATGAGTGATGAAGTATCGTCGGAGCAGTCTAATATACATACGTACATTACTTACATACATACGTCCACATCTGTGGAGTAAAGGCTCATTCACAATGAAAGTTAAACATAACGTAAGCGTTAACTGAAAAATGTAAACGTTACGGTAAAATCAAGAAGTCATACCATCATTCACGATGGAAACATAAACATAACCACAAAGATACTTGGTAACCATGGAAACATAACAACAACGCCATTTCTTCATATTCTGTCATATACTTCAGCTCTCCACGATTGTGTTCTGTTTGCAAATCACGTAAGCATAAGCATGAAAGTTTGAAGTTCGCAAAATTTCATGTTAACGTCTAACGGTAATATTAATGTCAGTGTTTATGTGAATCAATGTGAATGATCCCATTTGGTAACTTGGCCGCAAACTTCTCTGTTTATGTTACGGTTATGTTAAATTTTAATTGTAAATGGGCCTTAACAGCTAGCGCGTCTAACCGGGAAACCAGGTGGCCCGGGTTTGAATCCCGGTCGGGATAAGTTACCTGATTGAGGCTTTTTCCGGAGTTTTCCTTCAACTCAATAAGAGCAAATGCTGGGTAACTTTCGGTGCTGGGCCTCGGTCTCATTTCACCGGCATTATCACCATTTCATTCAGACGCTAAATAACATCAGATGTCGATACAGCGACGTAAAATAAACATATTAAAAACACACATAAACACACAGACATACTCTTAAAGTAGAGGGGGCCTTATATGTGAGTGGGTCTAATAAGCGAGTAAATAGATACAATGATATCTGAAGACAAGAATGTGGACATAAACTTACTGAATTTCATAGTTACTATGCTTTTCCAAAACCGCCCACCGTGAACAATTGGCGCTTTTGCATTAAACCACACCAAGACCGAACATTAATTCGACATAACAGAGTCCTCAAATGCAAGTGTGTTTATTTAGAACCTCTGATGATGTTCAGAAGTTTAAAATAATACCAAGTTTATGATTAGTAGGCTATGTAATGTAGTAGAATTTCAATAGTCATTTTCCTCTGTATTTCTCAGTATCATTTAACAGCGTTCATAAATTCCGCAATGATACAGTAAAGTGTCTTGTTTAGGCACAGTGAAAACGTAAACAAAGTGCAGGTAACGTGTGGGGGAGGACGAGCCGTACGATAAACACGAGGGATGCGCAAAGTTTTAGTTATAACATTCATGACGGAGCATTAATTGAAATTATATTTTCCAAAAACATACAAAACAAAAGAAAACAAATTTCATAACGTTATCATATACACATTTTAACAAACATTGTAACGTTGAAGCAATTCAAAATAACAAATCAAATTTTGCTACTTGTATGATGTTGCTTTCAAGCAGTATTTTTTTACTGTTGTGAATTTCATTCTCTGTATGACTAACACAATATCACGGTACAGTACCTTAATAAATACAACTTTGAGAAGAGATAATTATGTTTAGGAAGTAGTGTTGTCATTTCAGACCAATATACGAGTACTATAGTTTTGCAAATCAAGATTTCAGGTACAACTCCCTGTAAAGTTGATTTGAATAATTTCGAGGGAAAAATTGTTCCAGAGCCGGGTATCGAACCCGGGACCTTTGGTTTAACGTACCAACGCTCTACCACTGAGCTACTCGGGAACTCTAACCGACACCGATCCAATTTTTCCCTCTATATCCACAGACCTCAAAGTGGGCTGACAACCGTCAAGCAACCAACTTCGAGTGCACACTAACTCCGTGTGACTTAAATTGTGGTTTTCTGTTAACGAACAGTAACGTGTATTATGCAAATCAAGATTTCAGGTACAACTCCCTGTAAAGTTGATTTGAATAATTTGGTACGTTAAACCAAAGGTCCCGGGTTCGATACCCGGCTCTGGAACAATTTTTCCCTCGAAATTACTATAGTTTTGTTAATTCGGCCACACAAAGCGGTGATATTATGTTAGTCATACAGAGAATGAATGACCGTAAAAAATGCTGCTTGAAAGCAACATCATATAAGTAGCAAAATTTCATTTGTTATATTGAATTATTTCAACGTTACAATTGCTTGTTTGTTGAAATGTGTATATGGTAAGTTAATAACATTATGCAATTTGTGTTGTTTTGTTTTGTGTGTGTGTGTGTGTGTTTTTTTTTTTTTGGAAAATATAATTTCAATTAATGCTTCGCCATAAATGTTGTAACTAAAACCTTGTGCATCCTTCGTGTTTATCGTACAGCTCGTCCTCGCCCCACACATTACTTGCCCTTTGTTTACGTTTTCGCTGTGCCTAAACGAGACGCTCTACTGTATATTGTTTGTATGAAGACATCATGAACAGAATTAAGCAATTGTGAAATTATTCTTGCACAGCATTTGGTAAAATTTTATACAAAAAAATAATTGCGTGAAAGGATAAAATATACAGAGTGCGTCAGCCAGAGCAAGACCGGCGTCAGCGGAAAGTCGTATGCGTAGTAACTGTTGCACTATCGCAGTGATCAGACCTCTTGCTCGCGTACGTTTCATGTTTAGTTACGAAAACAAGTTCACACAGTGAGGATGCAGCTGCATACCGTACATTTAGAGTAGGCTACAGTAGTGTGCCCATTATAAAATATAGCCTTGAACAACGAGTGTTTATTTACGACAACTTTGAAATACGAATTTTGGAGAAAAGTTGTAACAAACTTCCGTCAGTCTTTCCCTGATTCGCCAGACCCTTCTAAAGTAATTATTTACAGTTTAGTGAAGAAATTTCGTACAACTAGATCAGTATTGGATAAGAAACGAACATGTGTGAAGTGTGTTCTCATTGAGGAGATGTTAGATGAAATTGGCCACGGACTAAAGAAGACCAAAGACATCATCCAGTCGTGTAGCTCAGCAGGTAGGGGTGTCACAGTCTTCAGTGGTAAGATATACGAAACAATTAAAATTAAAACCTTACAAAATTTGTGCAGTTCAGAGTTTAACGGAACCCGATTATATAAGGGCAGACCTAGGTGTTGCATGTTGTTCCAACAGTCAGGGTATGATGGACTACTTGACCTCACGTTAATTTTTATAGTGACGAAGCATATTTCCACCTCAGTGGTTAAAAGTAAAGTTTACGCGAATAATCCACATTCACTTGAGGAACTCAAACAAAATATCAGGCACAAAATTCGAGCCATTTCGGAGAACGAACTGCGGCGAGTTGCTGGACATGTCTTCAGGAGATGTGCAGCCTGCCAGATATCATAAGGACGTCATTTCGAACATGAATTGTGGACTCGGTAAGTACGTCATTACGCAATACTAACCGCAAAAGCGCGGAACGAATCCTCGGCATATGGTAGCGTCGTTAACTATGAATTAGCCGCCGTGAGTGCGGTTAGGAGTCTAGCCCTGACTGGTTCACCCTGTAATAAATGCGTGGCACTCCTCAGCACTGCGGTCAAAAGGTTGCGCTACCAGCCGGAAGGTCGTGGGTTGGATTCCCAATGGCATCATGAATTTTCCCAATTGATCTAATTCATCTCACTACTACCTTTGCTTAGTCCCTTTAACAGAAATGAGTAGGCCTGCCTGGGGGCAAAAGGATTGACATGCCACCTCTACTACTGCATTGCCGATTGTCTACAAAAGTTAGAAGTCTTAACTTCCTGCTACCTTCTTGACGCGTATAACAGACATTACTTTGTGTAATTTTGAATAAAATATGAACTGAGAATACTGATTAATGAGGTATATAAAATTCTGAATTCAATCTAGACCAGCGGTGACAACAGCGGGTGTCGTGATTACATTGTGTAATCACAGACATTCAAACGGGTATGAGGAGTTTTCTGTACATTTCTGTGTGTTTCATTCACGTACTGAAGGCAAGCAGTGGCGGTATCATGTCGCTCTACAACTCTTTCTCTACAAGCAGTAAGAGGTGGTTTCGTAAAGAATGAGGAGAACTTTTTTGGTTGTTCTGTCGTGGAAAATGTAATATGTTTGGTTTGCTCAACGATTGAATTAGGAATGTCTAGAAACATTAATTGCGACGTTGAATAATGTATTATTATTACTACTAATACTGGCCACAAAGTATATTTTTCTATAATTCTTCTTTACGTGCATGAATATTGATATTTTTAGATCTTCTCCCTATAAGGATTAAATTATTAGGTTCATGTCAATTTTAATCTTCTTAATCTTTAAATAAGGGTAACTATTTATTAGTTATTCATTTAATAATAATATTGTAGTAAAACTGATTCAGTATCATATGCCAAAGAACTGTTAAACGCCAGGAATTGAGATGTCTTAAATCCAGATGACTTAAATAAATGTAAGGAAGTCAGCTACGTAATAGGGTTTGAAATATCTCATGCTCTAAAGCCTTTTAATAGAACAGAATTTCTCAAAAGAGTAATGATTAAAATGGCCTAAATAACTTGTCCATAAGAAGTTTTTAATTTTGAAAAACTACGAATTTCTCGACCAAGTATCGAGAGAAGAATTTAGAAAATTCCTGATTACATTCAAGATAATGGTTAAAAAAAGAAACAAGAAAAATCGTATATTATTCACTGACTCTTGATGGCAGCAGTGACATAACTGATACAGCAAAGCTTGAGAATTTTATTAGCGGAATTGATCAAGATGTTAGTGGAGGAACCACCATTGGTTGTAGTTTCAATTCAAAGTACCTTTCCTCCGTCTCCTTACTTCATAGGCTGTCTGTCGCATGTAATCACTGCAGTTCAAATTTTGGTCACCAATGATCAAAGACATTCATACTGGTAATGGGAGTTTCCTGTACATTGCTCTCTGTACTGAAGGTAAGCAGTGTCGGTACCATGTCGCTCTACAAACACTCTGTCTCTACGAGCAGGAACAGAAGGTTTCGTAAAGAATAAGAGGAATTTATTCGCTGTTCTGTCGGAGAAAATGTAATATATTGCTTTGCTCAACGTTTCAAGTAGCAGTAGTATATAGAAGCGACATTACAGGGCATTACGCTGAATACACAGGCATAACGTATTATTATTATTATTATTATTATTATTATTATTATTATTATTATTATTATTTATCAGTAAGTCTTACCATAATACTTATATACGTGCCTGAATAAATAGGCCTACATCTTCCCTTAAAGGATAAAATAATTACTAGACTACGCTATATCACCATTTTATTTATTTTTTTAATGTTTTGATGACTATTATCAGTTATTTACTAGTTATTTAATAATAATAATAATAATAATAATAATAATAACAAGAACAATAATAATAACAAGAACAATAATAGCAATAATAATAATAATAATAATAATTATATATATATATATATATATATATATATATATATATATATATATATAGAAACTGATTGAATATTACGTGCTAGTGTAGTAATGAAACGAACTATTAAACAAGAACTGAAATCAGCCATAAATCATCGTCATGAAGAGAAAGATGACATAAATAAAATGTAAGAAACCAGCTATCTAGTGGCGAACGAAATAGCTCGTTCTCTTGAGCCTTTCAACGGAGGAGAGTTTTATAAAAGCGTAATGATCAAGGTGGCTGAAATAATTTGTCCAATGAAAATTGTTAATTAATGTTGAAAAACCGCGCATTTTTCGACTAAATATCCATAAGAGAATTCAGTACATTTCTGACTGTGTTCATTAGGAATATTAAAAAATAAAGCAAGAAAATGTATGTATGTATGTATGTATGTATGTATGTATGTATGTATGTATGTATGTATGTATGTATGTATGTATGTATGTATGTATGTATGTATGTATGTATGTATGTATGTATGTATGTATGTATGTATGTATATAATTCTATTGGCTCTTGATGAAAGTAGTGACATTGTTGAACAGCAAATATTGCGATTTTTATTTGCGGGTTGATGAACTCAATGTTAGTGCACGAACCACCACTAGTTGTAGTTTTCATGCCAAGTACCTCTCCCCCGTCTCTTTACTTCATAGACTGTCTCTCGCGTGTAATCACTGCCGTCCGAGTTTTGGTCACCGCTGATCTAGAGTAATGAAAATGAGATACGTTACTGCATGCATCATATTTATGTCTTCAACAGTTTATAACAGACGCTCTTTGAAATACTTTATTATTAATTACAAATCGATCCTTTAGATTTCGTCACTATTCAAAGAGAAAACATTCATTCGTCACAAGTCCCTTTTCTTCCTTTCCTCTTGTGTCAAATGCATGCGCCAAGAAAACCCAGGCAAGCAAGCTGACAGAGGCCATAACCATTTGAGGTCGCGGTTTTTGGTATCTTTTTTTTTTCTATCTCTCCCTTCTTCCTCAAACACGAGGCAGAGCTATCGAACGTTATGGGGGGCAGTTTCGTACATCAATGTGTCTAACCAAGCTTACACAAGAGGAATAAGATGTTGGGGCTGACAGCGGTACATACCGAGAAGTCCCAAAGTAGCCGTATTCAAAAGATACCGCTAACTGTACACTCAACCACACTAATATTACTCGGACTTATTATTTTTTATCATATCTTTACTGAAAACTTTGCGTGTTTTCTACTTGTAACCTCTTGCTTTTTCTAATTGAATGAAGTTTTCTTATGCATCTTTAGTGAAAAGCTTTTCATAGCAGAAATACTGACTGTCAACGATCGAATATAGAGAGAGTGGCGTCCACACCTGTGGAGTAACGATTAGCGCGTCTAGCCACGAAACCAGGTGGCCCGGGTTCGATTTCCGGTCGGGGCAAGTTGTTTGGTTGAGGTTTGCATGACATTTGGAATTCATGGTATCTTCATCTTTTGCCAGTTTAATTTAGTGCACAAACTTTCATTCCAGAAATAATTTTTGTTGATTAAATTATTTCATTTATAGTTATAAAATTTCATTAATTAATAATGTGATATGATTTCAATAGAAGCAATTTCACGGCATACAATAATTTCCTCGTCATTCTTAATACAGGGATATCATTTTATTTTTACTAACATTTTTAATATTAACCTGACTATACCTTTGGATCAACGCCGTTTGCTACCCCCCTTCCACGACTGGAGTTCGACGATACTGGCGTAATGTACAAAAAATCACTTTACTAGGTATAGGAGGGAAGAAAAGTAGTTCATCCATTTACGTAAACTAGGAAATATTACGATTTTGAGTTTGATCATTTTCATTAGGTTTTTGTTTAATCAAAATACAGTATAGTATTGACAATGAGTGTTTTTACTCTCTAACTGAGCTGTCCATGTGGACGTATTCATTATGCAGTTTATATTACTGTATACTGTCTACAGCACATTAGCGTACAATATAGATAATGAAGTTAAATTGAAAAATAATCATAATATGGATATTTAAACGCATTTTTTAAAATGGTGGCCGTTCATTTCGATACAGGCTTCAATTTTAAAGTGCATATTATCGCACTATAGACTATTGTACCTAATTCCAATTACCAGTTTCGTCCTTCATAACTAGTAACTCATGTTGAAATAATTCCGTACCTACTCTATAAAAGAGTGCCTTACGTACTGTAAATTCAATGTTCACTTCTGCCCGATCCGAAAAGATAAAATTACTCAGACATACTATCTACTGTCCGTCCAAGTACTTATGTCGTAGGGTAGTAGAAAGGGAGGAAATCACGTGACAGTTAATTACTTAACGAGGCCCTTTTATTTAAGTTATTTAAAACAATTGTATGGGCATAATATTACGTAGACTTCCAATTCTTAACAGAAATTAATGTTCTCAGAAAAGAGCTAAGACAGCCCAGCCACTAGCTTTAACAGAAAGGCGAATATAAGCAGGTGGGGAAACCGGGATGCGACGTAGGCAAATGGACGACAGTACCTGTGCGAAAATGATTCAATATTGAAAGCTCTTTCGTCACTGGATAACGCGAACATATTTTTGGAACGTACTGTTTACGCTGAACATAAAGCTACTATGACTGTATATGCGGTCTTGGATCTGCGAGGAGAACGGTTGAACTTCATTAGTAGAAGGGGTGGAAGTGAAGTACATTCCAAAACTCAGGTACGATAAAAATTGAAAAAAAAAAAAATAAATAAATAAAATAAAATGATGTCCCTGTACAAAGAAATGAGCAATTCTTCCATATGACTCATATACCAGAGATATTGGTATTTTGATGCAACATTGTTTTATCGTTTTATTATTATCCAGAATTAAGATTTTTATTACGAACAAACTGGATATTTGTTAATTATGCTATGACAAATTTACATGCAATACTTCATGTAGATATATTTCATGTTTCCAGGGATACAAATAAAAAGCATACATATTGAATAATTTATAAAACTCGCGTCTGGGTACTCTTAAGTCTGTTCGTATTCTGTTCTGTAGCATATCAGATTGTTCTGTGTGCTTAGGAAAATATGAAGTTACAGGAGAATGGAGAAAGTTACACAACGCAGAACTGCACGCATTGTATTCTTTACCTGACATAATTAGGACTTTTTTAAGTAGGTTATTTTACGACGCTTTATCAAATCTTAGGTTATTTAGCGTCTCAATGAGATGAAGGTGATAATGCCAATGAAATGAGTCCGGAGTCCAGCACTGACAGTTACCCAGCATTTACTCATACTGGGTTGAAGGAAAACCCCAGAAAAAAACCTCATCCAGGTAACTTTCCCCGATCGGGAATCGAACCCGGGCCACTTGGTTTCGCGGCCATGCGCGCTAGCCGTTACTCGACAGGTGTGAACAATTATGAATATTAAATCCAGACGTTTTAGATGGGCAGGGCATGTAGAATGTATAGACGAATCCAGATATGCATAGATCTATAGAGTGTCAGTTGGGAGGCCGGAGGAAAAATAGATCTTTGGTGAGGCCGAGACGTAGACGGGATGCGATGCTAGGGACTGGATTAATTTTGCTAAGGATAGAAACCAGTGACGGACTTATGTGAGGGCGGCAATGAACCTCCGGGTTCCTTAAGGGGAGAGGATGGTATTTTTAAAAACTTTTTTCCTATTTGGTGTAAAATATTAATTTTTTGTATGTAGAGAGCTCATAGGTGTGGCAACTCAACCAAATAAAAATATAAAAAAATTATTTGGGGGCCCAAATTGGAAAAAAATATATATATACCCAATGCAGGATTGTACTACAACCGATATATCTAAACAGTTTTTAAAGATAGATTCAAACAATTTTTTGCAATGTATTTGCAAAAGCATGTTCTACAAACTGTCTGCAACAGAATTTTGATATTGGCTCCTACGTTTGTAAAATAAACAATTAAAATTTAATAACAATTTTCTGATTTCCTTTCCTGCAAACAAACGGACGTATTTTTTAAATGAAATCAATTAACAAAATTCTGTTACAGAGACACGTTTCCTAATCGTCTAAAGAATGTGTGTTCTAAATTTCATGGATGTATCTTTAATAGTTCAGAAATTATATCCATTTTTGTCTGGCAATGTAGCAAAAAAAAATGAAGTTACTGGAAACCGATAAAAGCGGGCGTGTGATTTAAAAATCCATAGCGCAGGAAGTTTAAAAATGGCGACTCAACATCCGATAAGGGCACAAATACCCACAAAATGTTATGCTATGCATTCCACACATATCACAGGGTATTTTAAAGATTTTTTTTTTTTGAAATTTACTCATTTTTCACCAAAAAATACCATCATCTCCCCTTAAAAGCCATTTTTAAGTAAGTAAATAATATATTGTTAATATGCCTATGTATGTTACGTTCTGGATCTTCATGGTCATCTGGACTGTCGGGCGGATGTCCTTGTTTTGGAATTAATAAAACAAAAAGTATTTTGAAATACTTGTACGAAATGCTTTTACATTTGATCGAATAGTTTTACTTAGAGTTAAACACCGAAATTTAGAAAGCTAAGGCAAATTGCTATTTTTAGGCTAAATGGTGTACAAAGGCAAAGTCATTTTAGAGGTAAGCTTAGGAATGATAAAACATTTCAGAGTGGACATGAATGAATGAGAGTTTATTACAGAATGTAATCAGCTCTCTGCAGACTAAATAGTTCATGAGGTTAATTACAAATGAGTGGAAAACAGTTGTGGAAAGCCACCCCCTCCGGTTCAGCGAATCAGATAATTGATACAATATTAGCTGTTATGTGTAACTGTACAAAATAGTGTACATGTTTTCGATTTAGATAGTACTTGAGCACCGACAGCTCGTTTAACATATGAGTAACGACACAATTATCTGCACGTCGAGTAACAAAAGAAACTCGTGTAACACTCTGCGGGACAGCGAACAGATTCCCTCTGTACAGTCGCATTCAATCATCAAACAGCACTTCGTTCCGTAAGCTTCACTCTTAATTCTTCAATTAAAATGCTTTACTCCGCAAACAAGCATAGAAGCCTACCATTCTAGGAGAGGTTAAAAACAAATTACAGAATAAATTGAAAGCGCCTACCCGATGAGGAGGAACTGAAATTTCTTAGTATCAGTAATATCACAGTGAAATGGAGATATCTGTATTATTAACAACTATCACCTCTATTTGAACGTAGATTCCCGCTTCAGCCGATTACAGTCCCCCCCCCCCCGAGAGATACTCCTAGAATGGAAGGCAAATATCAAGTAATCTCTTTTTGAGAAATACTTTTTCATTATCACCAATTCCATCCACACTATGGAATATGGTGCTGCATGTTGGGATCCTTACAGATTATAACATATTAAGACACTGGAAAAGATTAAAAAACGGGCTCTCAAGTGCTGTCGTAATAAGTCACCATTAAAATGGGACACACTCACGGACAGGAGAACGCGAATTCGATTATGCGCAATGTTCAAAACATACAGAGGTGAGCCTGCCTGGAGAGAAATAAAAAATAGATTGCAGCCGCCAAATTACTCTTCAAGGAACGACCACTCATATAAATTGAGGGAAAGAAGACAGAGGACGGACACTGGAAAGTTTTCTTTTCTCAATCGTAATATTTGGGACTGGAATGCTTTACCTGAAGACTTACTAAAGGCTTTACCAACAACCAAAAATGCACAGTGACTGCACAAAGTGTTCGTACATCTACAAAACGTGAATAAAAATAGTGTCTGAGGACAAATGAGACGTCTGAAATGTTTACAAATAACAATATTGTGACTGAAAATTCTATATGTTTTATTGTGTAGCAAAAAAGTAAAAAAAAAAAACTAATAATTTCTGTAATATAATTAACGAAATTAAATCACTCCTATTTACATACAGTGGCTCCCATAAATATTCTGTTTGTGGTTTATTTTACAGTATTTTGCTATTGTTGTTTTGTTCTGTGTTCAAGTGAACCTGCATTTCGTTGCAGAAGATCATTTAAACACTTTGTACATAACGTCAAAGAATTTACATCGAAAGTTTAATATTTACGATGTAATAATAAATAATCGGTAAGTAACGTCAAAGTTCACTCTCTTTAATATTCGGTTTTGATTTATTTGCTTTCAATCTAATGCACGTTTTCTGTTGACATCATTGTAGTGTTCAGTAGCGAACGCGCAATCATTCTGTCTACACGTTGTGCACAACCCAGGCGAGGTTGGATTAGTCTACAGGTCGTCAAATGGGTCGCAAAGGAAACAACACAACTTTTGTGATCTATCATGACGAAGAGGAGCTAAAATACGCAAAAATAGCCAAAATATTAGTGTGAGTAAGAGTACAGTTGGAGATATAGTGAGAAGATACAGAAACGAAGGCGGAATCGAGTCCATACCAAAAAAAAAAAAACGGCAGCGAAAAAAATTAACTGAACGTGAAGAACGCTCCATCCTGAAGAAAATAAAAGAAAATCCTCGACTAGTGCAACGAAACTTGCAGCATGTGTTCGTGAAGAGTTTAGCAAGCAGGTAGGTGCCGAAACAATTCGAAGAGTTTTGGGGAAAGAGGAGTTTAATGGGAGAGTATTTAGGAGAAAACCTTACATAAATGAAATAAATAAAAGGAGGCGGCTTCAGTTCGCAAGGGAACATGTCCATAAAGAGGAAAACTGGTGGGACGATGTGATATTTGCTGATGAAAAGAAATGTAACGTCTTCGGGTCGAATGGACAACAGTATGTGTGGCGTAAGGAAAATTAAGATCTCGAAAAAAAAAAGAATCTGTTGCCAACAATGAAACACGGTGGGGCAACATCATGGTACGGAATTGTATGGCCGCAGGTGGATTTGGTGAACTTGTTTTCATAGAAAAAGGATGGATCAGCCTGTGTATTTGGACATTAAGAGAAATAATTTGAAACGAAGTGCAGAGAGTCTATGGATTAAAGACACTTTTAAGTACTATCAGGACAATGATCCTAAACACACAGCTAAGAAAGTGCGTTTATGGCTTCTATACAACTGTCCGAACCCCAACACAAATCACCGAATTTAAATCCGACTGAGAATTTGTGAGAGGAACTTAATCGCAAGATCAGACAAACTCCTATCACCTCCAAGACAGAACTGAAACGGAGATTAATGGAAGAATGGAGGAAAATTAGTCCTCAGTTTACTACGAAGTTATCCAGGAGCATGCCAATGTGTTGAAGGACTGTTTTGAGGCAAAAGGGGTATTCAACAAAATATTGAATTGAACAAACCGAATATTAATGAGGCACTATGTTCTATCACAAATAATGTATTAATGTTTATAAATTTTTATTTATGTAATAGAGAAGATTTTTTCATTATGTTGTCATTCTATGTAATTTAACGGAGAGTATACTTTTAAGTTTATTATAGTGCACATTTTTATTTTCATTAATTTTTTTGAAAATAATTAGTGTATTTATTTTAATCTTACATGCCAGTCAAACCGAATATTAATGGGAGCCACTGTACATACAAGAAGTTATCGTACACCTGTTATCAGGAATTCTTTATAAACCTATACCGCATTTCATTACCTTGTAGGATTGCCCTTTGCTGCGATTATTGCCTCCTGTTTTTGTGGCGTTGATTCTAATAATTTTCTATAATTGTGGAATCATTTAAGTCCCATTCTTTTTGAAGAGCTTGCTTAAGACCTTCTTTATTTGAGAAATGGTGCTTTCTTTGGTTTTGTCTAGAATAGCCAAAGATGCTCGATGACGTTAGTGGCAGGTGGTTGAGGGGGTGTATGAAGTTGTTTTGGAGTATTGTAGAGCAGCCACTATCGAGTGTTTTCCGCAGTATGTTTGGAATCATTATCTTGCTGGAAAACAAAAGTACTTTGAAGACCCAACTTTTCAGCACTAGCATGGAGATTCTGCTTTAAAATGTTCACATACATTTTGTGGTCCATCACACTATCGGTAAAATGCAGTCTACCCACGCCCGAAGCACTCGTACACCCCCGAAATAGCACTGACTCGCCTCTATGTTTTACTGTAGGCACAAGGTGTTGAGCATCCATCTCTGTATTCTTTTGTCGCCACACCATATTTCTCCCATTCGAACCAAAAACAATCAATTTGCTTTCGTCTAAAATAATTACTTTTTTCCAACAGTCCATTCCTTTATCTCGACATTCTTTCGCGATATTTAATCATTTACGCGATTTTTCGTACTCACTCAACACTGTTTCCGGGCTATGTGACCATGATAACCATGGCTGTGCTGGCTGAAACTTTAACACCTCGTCTTTCCAGATCTGCGACAACCTCTGGTGCACTAATCTTTGGATCTTTTTCAATTTCCCTAATAATTACGCGCTCATCACATTCGGTTAGAACTTTAGGTTGTCCAGTTCTTGGCTGTTTTTCACAGTCTCTGATGAGCAGAATCTATCAATAATTGACTGGATGGTAGAGCGAGGTCTCCCAACAAGTTCTGATATTTCACGTAACGATTTGCACTGGTTGTGCAGTTTAATAGTAACTCTTCTTGTCTCCTCACTTGCTTCTTTACGGTTGCTGCCCATTTTGACGTTTCAGCTCTTCATCCACTGATGACGGAGCACTCTCCCTGTCACTGCTGCACACAGAGGCACACAAACGAGCACTGGCAACACCACCCCCTTCACCTCTTCTTTTAGTATGATTACTTCAGGTGTACGATCACTTGTTGTGCCGACTTATGTATCATTTTGAGCTTTATTTAATTTTCCAAATATTGTACTACTTTTGTTATTTTTATAGATAGCATATCTGTGAGCGTCAGAACTCACTATTCATAATTAGTGCATTATTGTATTATCAGATCCTGCTATTGTCCTTAAAATGTATTATAATCTGAATTTTCTAAGAGTACGAACACTTTTTGCATTCACTGTATTTAAAAATAGGGTTAAGGACTTTACTAATAGAAGGTAGTATATTATACACACTATTTAAAGGGTGTAATTGATATCTTGTTATTTGCAGTGTTCTATCAGTGAGGAAGTGTGTTATGTCAGTGAAGTGCGTAGTGTCAGTGAAGTCTATTGTGTAAGTGAAGTGGCTGTGCAAAGTATTTGAACAGTGAAATGGATAGAAGCGTTAGTGAAATCAGGTATAGAATCAGTGCAATGAGTGAGTTGACAGCGAAATAAGTGTAGTGCCGAAAGGTACTTGTGCAGGTATGAACCTGTCACACTCGTGGGTCTTTATTATTATTATTATTATTATTATTATTATTATTATTATTATTAATTTTTGTATTTTTATTAGTTGTGTTTCTTATTAATTGTCATTATTGAGTGTAATTAGTTACCACTGCCACCGGGTATATACCCATTTGCAGTGTGAATAAATACATACATTAGGTAACCGCGAAAGTTATACATAGTCGTTCCGTTCGTGGCGCTACAATACATGAAGGGTCGAAGCTGACCAGCTGGCTGTTGGACGGACTCACGTACAGATGTAAACGATCATTCAACCAGTACGGACTTTGTGTGTTATTAGTCTGCTTATGAAAACCGGATTTCCTTATCTAGCGTTGTTCCCCAAATTCACCACGATGTTCGGAGGGCAGGGCCCATACACCAGCCGAAATTTCATGAGAGAATTTCTCTTCCAAGAGGATTCGAATGAGCATTCCTTCCACAACATGACTCCTAGCTTGACGCCTTAGACTACGACGCTACGGTGCGAAGCACAGCATCATTAAATAGCAGAAAAGAAAAGTTACATAAAAAATGTATGTTTCTATGAAATGCTTACTTTTTTATGTAACAAGTCTGTGTGTGATATGTCCTGGGAAAGTATTGTATGTAGGCCCCTAATATGTCTGTGTGTCGTATATTGTGTATCTATTTCTATGTATTATGTCTATTCTATCTCATATCTACGTACTTGCATAGGCCTACCATATACTATGATTTTTATTATGTCATACACATTTAATGTAATATGTGTATTTTATGTCATAATTATGTATATATTTTATGTAAGTATTTGTACAGGGCTATAACATGTATGATTTAATTACAGCCCTAATATACCTTCGGGTAAAATAGGGTTCTATAAACTTGGAAATTCAATAATAATAAATATCAGAAAAATACCATACATTATTTAACCACCACAATAATCTAGTGCTGATGGAAAGATACTAATTATCTACTCCAGAAGGTGAATTTGAAACAAAAGTACTTAATCTGAACAATATTTTGAAAATGTTAGCCTACACGAAAGATAGTAAGTGGTTTCTATACCAGAGCAGATCTTGCACTCGCAGCTATAGAAACCACTCACTAAATTTCGTATAGTCCGGATTTGTGCGAGGCCGATCTCGCACCTCGCATGCGTCGGTTCAGAGAAACCGAGGTTTTAGACCAACACTAGCCTGTCTCACATTGCGGCATTCCCAGACCTCGTGGTCGACACGATTTACGGCCACCACGGAGACATCACATGATAAGGAGCAAACAAGGTGCAAACGAACACTGTCCCGTGGAATGAAGATAATTCTTCGACAACGATGGAATTCGAGTCACGAACCACTTGATTAACAGAGTCATAGCCTACAACAATCATGTCAATTGATGCCTATAGGCGCAAGCGCGAGCTTTAGAGCTCAGGAGAGCCTGAGCGCTTTACAGCGGAAAGCAAAGAGACAGACGAAAGAGGTAGTATATGCCGCTTAGTCGAACTATATACAGGGATAGCCAGCACTGATTCAATAGAGAGAAGAGAACTTATTAAAGCTGTATCCATGTTAATTTTTAGATTTGTTTGAGAAGTATACTTGCATTATAAGAATGTATGTTTTAATTTTAATGCTCTTTTTGACAAGTTTGTTTTTTAATTGAAAAGGAATATTTTCTCAACTTCTTTTATAGAAAAGTGAAATTTTCAAAAATGTTTATTTAGTAGCCTTACAGGTACTGAAACAATGTTTTCGTAAATCTAATATACCGTAAATACGTAGACCTATTACTGAAGATAGTGTATTACAAATGTTGAAAATATTCGCATGGAAAATGTTTGTAAGGAAATGAATTAACAAAGCAACTACTGTTACATCATAAGCAAAATATATGTACCCATGTGTTGTACAAATGTCAGCTCTATAGCTTCAGCAGGTTTCGAGAAAGTAATTTAATATTCTGATGATAGGAAGTTGCTCACCAATATCACCTTAAAGGCATAATGCGATAAGAGTTGTTATGGCATATTAGCTACACTTAAAAAATATAGTACCTATGTAGATAACTTTGCTTTGTACTATAATATTACTTTTATAAGGCTAAAGATACCATCAATATCAATTACAACTTACCATGTAATACTCAAGCTCTTTCTTTTAAATATCACTTTCTTTATGAATGATGTGTTTCATCCACTTAGTACAGTATAGCTGTATTACTATGGAATTTATGTGAATATTCCTTAACTTTTTACTATATTATTAACGTTTAAAACACAACTGCAATATTAAAAAATTGGTGTTAGTACTTTTGATTTACGGACAATAGGCTACAGATAATATCAGACAGAAAGAAGCCATATAAAAATAACGACATAAAATTTCACGTTCCGTTTGAAGTTTGTGCACCACTGTTTTCTTAATCGAACAGGCTGCTCATTCATATATACAACCCTTCCTCCTTCCATAACTAGAGCTTGATGCTCGCGCACAACGTCAAGGTCAGAAAAACGCGCTTGCTTTGACATTACTGGCCTGTAAGCTTGAGGCATGAAATGTCTTGCATCCCCATAAATGCTAAGGATCACTAAGATTAATGGCGGGCATTCCTGCGGCATTGCCGCAGTGATGTCAGACCTCAGCGAATCATCAAACTTACCCCCTATCTTCCCCTTCTCCCACCCCATGAAAATACTGCGCGTGTACGTGTCGGATGATATTGGATTGCTCTACTTCGAAGCTTCATTAGTGATACAATGTCTTTCGCAGAATCATATGAATCGAGACGATATCACACTTACAAGAAAGGCGGTTCTTTCATTTCTCATGTTTAGGATCAGTTACAAATATTCAGGACGCGAACTTAAGTATGTAGGCCTACATTCTTAAAATAGACCACCTGTTATACGAGTTCAAAGAACACAGATTCAGTGATTTTCAAGGGATGGAGAAAGATTTCATTATTTTTGCCATTCCTTTTCATGTTTAAATTGAAAATGTTATCCCAGAATTGCAGTTAGAGGTACTGAATTTGCAGAATGATAGCCTCTTGAAAGCAGAATATGAAGGTCTGCTAGGGGTTAAAATATTTTAAAGATGTCCAGTACTACATATCCACTGCTTAAGACAGTTTGCTTCATAAATAATGAGTACCGTCATTTCCCACAACTATTGTCCTGGAACATAACTATTGTCCACGATACAACTATTCAAATATTGTACTACATAGCGAAGTACCTCGTTTATCTATAGCCTATTTTTGCTGTACTGTAGCTAGTTTGAATTAAAGTCACTGCAGCTATCTACGAACGGTCCATGTTACTGAACCATAGTTGTGTGCCAGGACCATAGTTATGGAAAATGCCGATATGTATTCATGAACCTACCAGTGCGAACAGCTGTTTTCTAAAATGAAATTTATAAAGTCTAGCCACAGAAGTGATGCTCATCTCCTTGAGCAACTGAAAATAGCATGCACAGATATAAATCCCAATTTCGAAGAAACTGCCTTGAAAAATGATTAATTAAATATCACGTGAATGAACTCTTCTAATTACATATGGTAGGTAGGTAGGAATGTAGTGGCGCAACTGTCTGTAAATCCGTCACTGCACTGTAGAGTGCAACCCCTCCCACAGTATGTACTTGCCATTTAAATCCTGTCTTGTGGGTTGCGTTCATTTTGCCCACCACTGACTAAGATAAAATAAAAAAGACTTAGAGAATGGAAGCATATCCGTGCATTATTCAGGATTCGAACCCACGAGCGTAACATTACAATGTTGAAGCTGCATCTTAGCCTGTAGTTGAGTCCAGAAGTTGACTTCTGTTTTCTTATAAATTATGATAGGCTTACAAAATTTGAACATGACGAGTTTATCCATATTCCAGAACTGACTGACCTGGCATGCAGTGAACTCGTGTGTGCGGCTTTAGTGTCCCTGGGGAGTGTAGATCCCGTACCTATGGTCCATCACATTGTATGTTTCACCACTGCACTTGCAAACTTATCTGATATGCATATACCGCAACGCCATGATGTCATAACTGGAGTAGGGAGACAAGAACTTGCTGAAGACCTGAGATTAACGCTTGACACGGCCCTGAGGCACAATCTGATAAATTGCGTAAGCGCGGCCAACATTACTCATTTCCTGCGAGGGATCCTTTAGTAGGAAAGTTTTCCCTTCATTTACAGCGAGGAACCAGGAATTAATTTTTCCGTCTTCCTTCTCCTTCACCATTTCTGCACCCTGTAGACAGTTCCCCTCGAGAAACCGTTGAAATGTCTACATCCTAATATAAATACGACTTTTAACAGATTCACAATTGTTAAGAAATGAAATGTGCCGAAATTAAATTCTCTGTCTTTCTTACATCATTCTACTCAATATAAGTTTTGAAATATAAAAAGAACTACACACACCTGGCGTTATATTTGACCTGCACTTCAAATCCACTACTTTACGGACTTGCCACCAACACCAATACTGAATGGTAGAAGAAGTGCTTGAGAACACGTGTCAGACATGAGGGTCGCGCACCCTTTGCGAAAATTGTATGACACGACCCCAACATAATACTTTTTTTTTTTTTTTTTGTTACAGACTGGGTTTCGTATTCTTTAATCCCAGTCACGATTGTACACGGAACCACCAAATCCAGAATGAAATATTTCTGTTTTACTTGTCCCGCACACTAAAAAATAATAATAATAATAATAATAATAATAATAATAATAATAATAATAATAATATAAGACATCCTCATCAATTTAATTCAAATGCCGCTATCTAGGAGAAACGAGCCGAAGCTTGTGGAATATCGGAAGAGAAGACGGAAATACTGTACCTCTAAAAATTGAACCGAATAATGACTTTTAGTTCCTATTTTATTTTGTATATTCTCTTATACTTACTTACACACTTACTTACTTACTGGCTTTTAAGGAACCTAGAGGTTCATTGCCGTCCTCACATAAGCCCGCCATTGGTCCCTATCATGAGCAAGATTAATCCAGTCTCTATCATCACATCCCACCTTCCTCAAACCCATTTTAATATTATCCTCCCATCTACGTCTCGGCCTCCCCAAAAGGTCTTTCTCCCTCCGGTCTCCCAACTAACACTCTATATGCATTTCTGGATTCGCCCATATGTGCTACATGCCCTGCCAATCTCAAAAGTCTGGATTTAATGTTCCTAATTATGTCAGGTGAAGAATACAATGCGTGCAGTTCTGTGTTGTGTAACTTTTTCCATTCTCCTGTAACTTTACCCTTTTAGCCCCAAATATTTTCCTAAAAACCTTATTCTCAAACACCCTTAACCAATGTCTCTCTCTCTCAAAGTGAGAGTCCAAGTTTCACAACCATACAGAACAACAGGTAATATAACTGTTTTATAAATTCTAACTTTCAGATTTTTGACAACAGACCGGGTGATAAAAGCTTCTCAACCGAATAATAACAGGTATTTCCCATATTTATTCTGCGTTTAATTTCCTCCCGAGTATCATTTATATTTGTTATTATTGCTCCCAGGTATTTTAATTTTTCCACCTCTTCAAAGGATAAATTTCTAATTTTTATATTTCCATTCCGTACAATATTCTCGTCACGAGACATATTCTCTTATAGACCTATTAATAATATATCTGAACTGCGACCGAACACGGGTGCTCCTCATTCGGTCCTCAGATTTGGTAATCTGATTGTATCTTCTTTTTTATATTGATTGAATTATTTTATTTCTATTTCTATTGTTGTAATTATATTCTGCATATTTAAATTTAAACAATGAAAAAAGTAATAATTTACCACCATTACAACTGAGCTCAGCAGAATTTCAACTCAAGTTCCTACAGAATAAACGGCGTTCAAATATTTCGAATAATTGGGCACTGAGATTTTCACAGAGTGCAAGTTTTCAGGATACTCAATACCAAACAAGCGATTATTAACTCTTTATTCTTTTGATCGTTTGTCCGATCGTAACTTCATTTCACTAAAAAGACTGAAATTTCAGAAACACAAGTGACGGTCTGCGTTGGTCGATCATGTCAACAAATGAAGTAATAGTCTAAGTTAGCTTAGGACGTAATTCCATGTCTGTATTATTCATTGTAATGCGTGATACAATATATCCGATGTAACTGGATTCTGGTACACCCTAAATATATTTTAGAATTATGCTACGATTTACGTGAAAACGGGAACTGTTTATATGATATAAAATACCCAACATTTGCAAGTGTTAACTAAAAAAACATTTTTGGTTAACTATCTTATTCAGACGAAAAGTCCACAACTGTGGAGTAGCGGTCAACGCGTCTGGCCGCGAAACCAGGTGGCCCGGGTTCGAAACCCGGTCGGTGCAAGTTACCTGGTTGAGGTTTTTTCCGGGGTTTTCCCTCAACCCAATACGAGCAAATTCTGGGTAACTTTCGGTGCTGGACCCAGGACTCATTTCAAGGGCATTATCACCTTCTTTTCATTTATAGGCTAAATAACCTAGATGTTGATACAGCGTCGTAAAATAACCCAATATAATAATTCAGACGAAACACTCTGTATATTCTTTCATATAATGTATCATCTGCAGATTCTGAGTTCAATGATGTGTCGCGAGATTTGGGTAGTCAGTAAAGGCATAGGCTTTTAATTTATTTATTCCAACTTGAGTTTTTTTACATAGAGCAAAGAGATTTCAATACACTAATACTGTATAATAACCTAAAACGTCATGTGTGTTCTTCAAAAATGTCCACCATCAGCGTCTTGATATATCTTGGCTCTTTCAATTGACTCCCGCATAACGTTATATAATTTATGAGAGTTATAGTAGCCACTGGTGCTGTGACTCGATTTTGTAAATCTTGTAAAGTCGTTTTTAGTAGATTATTTTATGACGCTTTATCAACATCTTAGGTTGTTTAGCGTCTGAATGATATGAAGGTGATAATGCAGGTGAAATGAGTCCGGGGTCCAGCACCGAAATTTACCCAGCATTTGCTCAAATTGGGTTGAGAGAAAAGCCCGGAAAAAACCTCAACCAGGTAACTTGCCCCGACCGGGATTCGAACCCGGGCCACCTGGATCCGCGGTCAGCTGTGCTAACCGTTACTCCACAGGTGTTGACGAGCTTGTTCATATTTTGTATTTACTGATACAGTATATTTATCTGGAAGTGATACACAAATAATACTTAGTAAAATGTTAGCAAGTCTTTGAAATTTAAAAAAAATCAATATCACACGGTTTTCTTCGCGATTTTTTACTATGCAGAATAAACAAACATTTGACGGATCACTTAATATAAACGGAAGTACGTCTTCACATTAATGTAAGAGCATTTATACTTTTCCTTACAATTCCATTCTAAGTATTTAACTCTGAGACTATGAAATATACAGATAACGAGGAAAAGACTCGTTATATCAAAGCTGTACCACGTAAAATCATTTGTTACACATAGGGAACCACTGAAAGATGGTGTTACTTTCAAATGTAGATTTTTATAACTCGAGAACTAATATTGGAAATGATTGTAATACATTTTGATCATAATTACATTTTATTATAAATCTTTAATTTTGATACTACACAATAGGTCAGGTATTGCAGATAACGAGGGAAAGGTTCGTTGTCTCAAAGATTTACCACGTAAAATAATTTGTTACACATATGCGAAATGTTGAAAAATGATGCCAGTTCAAATGCAGATATTTGCAAGTAGAACACTAGAAATAGTAACATAATCATTTTATGTAAATTTTTGAAACTGTATCATATATGTGTAGTTAATACTGTTCATACTAACACTATGAGAAAAATATCCTCCATAATAATCTGTCTATAATATCAATTATTATCACACCATTACGTTACATATAACAATACATCTGCTATCAAACGTCCAGTGTGTGCGCGTCTATTGAACGATGTAACGGGGATGTATGTAAAGTCGTAGAATTTTGAAATTTTTCTTTAATGTAGTTGTAATCTCGATCGATTGCTCTACACTGTTAACTGGTCAATAATGTAAACACATCCGGTGTCCTTAAATTTTGCCCATTAGTAACGTAAATGTGACAAAATACATTTTACTCTCCTTCTCATTTTATCCAGGCCGCTCGTATTAAAATCGAGTTGGCATGCTTACAAGAATATTTTACTGGTTTATTATCACTTTTTAAAAGTTATTACTTACATTATGTGAAGAAACACTCCGCCGAAGCTAATAATTTGCCATACTCTTAAATTAAAATTTGTTCCAATTACTGTGATAGGAAAGTAACTTGAAATATAATGTACAGAAATTTCCCTCTCGTCATATGTTGCATTTTATTTCAGATAATTTTATTTTTCACGGTCTCTCCTTGAGCAATATATAAAATTATATTTTTCACCGTTACGTTGCGTATTATGCGTAAACTACAACAAACACGGAGAAGGTGGAAATATAGGCTAGGAGTGGCAATATGGGCTACCTCGTTTTTTTATTATATATGGTGTTGTTACCTAGCGGAAAAACTGTAAAAGTACATCTCGTGTCCATCAGTCTGCGTGCACAAAGAGACAAACCAGTTGCCTTTGTGGTGTGGATATGGTGTGTTCTTTGTATTTTTCATCAATTTCAAAGATTTTGCTGGTATGTACTTTCAATTTTATTGAAAGAAATATATTTCGTGTTTAGAAATCACGCTTGATGTGTTGCACTGATTAAGAATAGCTCTAGCACATGGCATAAGGGTAATATTTATTTAGGACAAAAATTGCCATACATAATCCTAGAAACCTTCATGACTCGATGCTGCTAATATGGGCTACCGCTATGTGTCAAATATGGAATAGGTAGCCCATATTACCAGCACATTACACGTCCCGTATTTTCACTATCGTGATTTACGTTATTTGTTACAGAATATTGTCATTGATGTGACACAGGTTTCCTACTTATGTGCCTTTGTTTTTTTTTTCCCCCAATTTTATTTTGTAAATTTTTAGGTAGCCCATATTTAGACCCCACTACCTATAGAGGATCAGTTCGTCTTTCTTTCAAAAAGTAATTATATGCAAATATCTATTACAACTATTGACCTTTATAACTGGAAATATTGTATATGAATAATTACTCTGTATGTCAATAAAGATTTCCGAGCAATATGCCAGAAAAGTTTCCATTATTATGAGGAAAACAAATTGGTAGCTCATATTTCCACCTTCTCCTCTACTTCTGTTGTGCTGTGGTGTTTATATTTTCTTGAGGCTGATTTCCTTCAACACTTGAGCCAAAGTATAAATGTGTGAAAGTTTGCACTTAAAAATTTAGTCCAAGAGTCAGTGAAACGATCAACATTTATTGGCTATTATTCTTGTCTTTAATCTCTGACTGAGGTTCTGGCTGATATGTACCTACATCTACAGTATTACCAGCCACTACATCTCACTTGACGATATGTATCAGAGGAAGAACGATTATTTGTATACATTTGAAATCTAATTAGTGTAATATGTAGCTAATCGGCGATGTATATAACGGAGGGGAAAAGGAACTGGTCACCATATCCCATTATCTCCTGACCTAGTTGCCTCATGAGTGATGCCACGTTCCTGTCCTTTGTGGGATCCATATCTGTCTTCCGACAGTTGACTAAACAACAACCTTTGGCTTGTTATCTTTACCAGCAGTCTACGTATGTGAACGAAAAGTATCTTCCTCTGATAGGTAATCATTTACTAAATAATCAGAAAATTTCAGTAACTTGTCATCCACTGATTGAGCTTAAAGTAGGAAAGGTCTGACGAACGCATCTCCCACGTCTTCCGGTCGTAAATACTGGAGTCAAAACAACAGGCTGTCCACTTTGTAACTCAAGTACAGTCATGTACAGTAGTGGCAAAAAAAACCGGACCGACCCTTGTAGCTGATTTCAGAGTCACAGATTCAAATTTTGCTAGTGACAAAACACATCCATCTTGTATAATTAATTGCATTGTATTTGTTCGATTCTTACCGTCTTTTGTTTCCTTCAGTGCCTGAAACTTACAGACGAAAAAATTTTGATAGTTTTATTTACATCTGACATCAATATTACATTTCTATCTCTATTCGGCAAAGATAACTGTGTATTTTTACATTAAATAACAGTACATACCTCTGGCTTCACTGTCCATATTGAAATTACCACAGTTTGACACAATAACAGCGCAGGATTCTTTTGAATCAGCTACAAGGGTCGGTCCGGTTCCCCCCCCTCTCCACTGCTATACACGCTGATTAATCCAATATTTTTAATCTTTTTTAATAGGTTATTTTGTGACGCTTTATCAACATCTTAGGTTATTTAATGTGTGAATTAGATGAAGGTGATAATGCCGGTAAAATGAATCCGGGGTCCAGCACCGAAAGTTACGCAGCATTTGCTCATATTGGGTTGAGGGAAAACCCTGAAAAAAGCTTCAACCAGGTAACTTGCCCCGATCGGGAATCGAACCCGGGTCACCTGGTTTCGCGGCCAGACGCGCTAACCGTTACTCCACAGGTGTAGACTTTTTTTTTAAATCTTACTCCACCATGATTAAGAAAGGTTGAATTCTCATCCTGGTATTTCGATGTTCGCCAATGTCAGGTTTTCACACTCATTAAAACAATTACATACGTCTGGCTGCGTTTGTCTACTTTATAGTAAATAGTTGCGTGTGAAATTTAGGACAGTAACTATATGTTCAGTCTACGAAAATACTATCTTTGTAGGAATATTTTACATTGCTGTTACAAGGATATATTAATATATTATAAGACTCTGAATTATTTATTAGTAAAAACAAATTCTCTTTGCGACTTTTTTTGTTGGTACCATTCCATAAAGAGCTTCATATACCTTATCCTGTGAGACTGAACACAGGAAATGTTTCTCTTCTTGCATTATAAATATTATGAATAACGTCCGGAGTTCATGTCGCACTCGAAAATTGTGATTTCAAAAGATATGCTCCTTGCTATTAAAATACTGCTATAAAATATTTTAATAAATATGTGCCAAAACTTTTGACAATTTACTATTTTATTATTAGAATTTTAAACCTCCAGCTAGTATGTTAACTGTCATTAAGGTAAGAAGTAAACAACGGTACGTGTTCTTTAGGTGTAGGCTTCTGAATTTACACATTAACAAGTCAATGATTTCAGAATAGACGGCTTTGCTGAAGTCAACTAAATCATTATTGTCAGTTTACATTCGTCCCAGGTCTCGCGTACGTCTTCCCTAATTTTAAGTGATGCTGTACTTGTGTTATGTTCGGCCCTGAGATCTGATTTATAAGGATCGAGATGTTTGTAACCTATGCACAGACCGATTATTTAGTCCTGACAGCTCAGCGACGCGAAAGAAGGTAAGTAATAGGAGTAGTGGAGAGAGCTACGGAATAGAGATAGGGGCGAGCGGTCGGTAAAGGAATGCAGTACAGCTTAATTGTAATAGAAACAAACAGCTCTACCGCATGCATGACATCCGATAGCTCCGACGGAAAGCAAGAGATTAACCCAAACACCCCTTGCAGAAGCTAAATGGACTCGCCTGACCCAGGCGCACAGCGCCGGGACTGTCAGGACTAAATAATCGTACTGTATTTGTTTAAGCAGTCTGTCAATTGCTTGTGTACAATGAGCTCCAATGCTCTCTGGAAAGGGCAGGTAGGATGTTGATAGATCCCTAGTCATTAACAGGTGTCGATGTTTCAGTCTTGACCCTGATCACACGTAACAGACTGATAAGCCTAATGCATTTTCAAGAAAACAACTTTTATCACTTTAACCATGCTGCCATCTAGCGACTGCAAAAGGAGTCACGTTATAACCCTGATGGAATTGCATGGAATAATAGCATATGCAGATCTAGCAGTCGTTACCAAAAAATTGATTTTCGACACTGGATAATTGTGGTTGTCCTCTTTTATATGTTGCCGTTTCATAACATGAACAAGGCCAATCTGATATAAGCCTATATGTGATCAGGTGTCTTGGGAAGTTGGTGGACAAAAGCACTTTTCCATTGCCATGGGGAAGACGAATTCATAATGGAGGCATTGAAAATGTGATTATATTAAATTATAGTTGTGTAGTTTTAGTCTATAACTTATCGATTTATATTAAGGGGTTAAGTACAGCTTACAGCAGTGAAATTTTTGGAAGTATTCAACTTTATTTTCTAATGAAAATTGGTATTGTAAAACCTATCCTTCTGCTATATGAAAAAGAAAATATTTTTAAGATTTAAAATATATTTCTTCTTTCAAAATTTAAAATTATTGCAGTTTACTGTGCAGTGATGAAGTGTTTCCCTCATAACTCATTAACTTGTTATCTTTTTCATGTTCTATCTCTTTCATTTTATTGCTGAAACTCAGGTTTACAATATCATGCTCTTTCAACTACCTTCCTTAATAAATAATATTTTTTTTTTATTTTGTGTTAGAAGAAAAAACTGATATTTGATCATTTTTAAGATAAATTTATTTTTTATCGGACAATCTGTTAAAGGAAAAGAAATGATCTTTCTTCATATTGCAGATATGACATGCATCAATTTCATCAAAGAATGTTGGAGAGTATTTGAGTCATATGGGAAAAGCTTCATCACTGCACATTGAATTAAATTTTGGAGGGGGGGGGGAAGGAATCTATTTTTTTTAATTGCAAAAATATTTTTTTTTCTCATATGGCAGAAGGACAGTGTTTTACACATAGTAATTTTCATTGTTGTACACGATACAGTAATAGAGGAAAAAATGTTGAATATTTCCGAAATTTTACTACTATAAGCTATACCTAACCCCCTAATACACAATTCATTTTCTGTTTTATTACATTGCAAATTTGTATTTCCAGAAATATTTTCGACTTATTTAAAATGTCATCTTTAGGTGGAGAACACAATAAATGGCACATTGAACACAGGTGGTAGGGTAGATGAGGGTAATTGTAAACAAATGCTGTGAGAAATACGAAACTGTGAATATAAAAATTTTAATTCGGGGGAATATTTAAATTAACATGCTGGCTAACCTACAAAGCAGTTTGGCGCCAAATAGGAGTAACTGCTTAGTTGTGAACGAATGTTTTGTAAGAGTCTACAAAAATGTTGAGAAAGAATTTTGCTTCGCCTTCATTTTTGGCATTGGAAGTAAACGTACAGTGCATATATATTTTTTTAAGAATATGTTGTTTTTATGAGTAATGTATAGTAGTTGACATTTATTACAATGGTTTTGAGATCTCCCATAACCCAGTTCATTAAATGATGACATGTTTACATTTGCCCATAGTTTTAATTGCTTGGGGGTAATTGTAACCAAGTTTTACTATGGTTACATTTCGTAGTTTTCAGTAATCAAAAAGACCCCCACCCAACTGCACTGTAGAGATTTAGAGAGGGTCACAGATGTGAAAAAATAGTAACTACAGTTATCGTGAAGCTCAGGAGAAGTACTGGGTTCTTATATCGTCATATATCATACATTAAAGAGAGAAATGTACCAGTGACCAAAATTGGAGTTGGAAGGAGTACAGCTCTTTCTTCTGAAACAGAACAAAAATGATGTGTCTGATATCCCGTGCGAAAATTGGTGTTTACAATTACCCCCCTCTCAAAGGGGTAAATGTAAACAGGTAGGGTAAATATAAACTATAAATTAAAATATGAAAATAGTCAATCTTATTATTTTAAACCCATTTTCAGGGAACAGAAAGGATCTAAAAATAACACAATGTTTCTTTGTCATGCTTACCGTTACTCAGGGTTGTGTAATGTTGAAATATATTTGAAATCAGTGAAAAGTGTTTACAATTACCCTGGCCTACCTATACAATGAGAGAACATTTGTGCATATTATAAAATTGAACACGTATAAAAATATTATAAAATTATATGTGTATGCCAAAATGATTTAGAACCACTCTAGTACTCACTGATGGCCTCATCTCTACCAGGTTCTATAAATAAAATAAATAAATAAATAAATAAATAAATAAATAAATAAATAAATAAGTAAATAAATAAATAAATAAATAAATGTTGTCTCACTGCATATCACCCGTGTTCAATGTGCCATTTATTGTGTTCTCCACCTGAAGATGGCTTTTTAAATAAGTCGAAAATATTTGTGGAAATATAACTTTGCAATGTAATAAAACAGAAAATTAATTCGGTATTAATATAGATCGATAAGTTGTAGACTGGAGCTACACAACTATAATTTAATATAAATTTCACCTTATCTGAAATCAACTCTCAGAAAGACTTTCAAATTGAAAATGTGAGTCACAGTCAGTGGAATTAAGCATATCATTTTGTTTAATAACGAAATGTTGACGTGGTCTAGTACTTTCCCTTTATTTGTGGTACGATTCAAAGACTTTCTTTACTCCAGATTGTGTAATGTAGGAAAAGTGAATTCTGTCACTTGGGGGGTTGGTTCGTAGGCTTAATAGTTCAGTAGTTATCTGCTCTTTATCAATATGACTAGGGCTAATATTTCAATATTTCCTCTTTAAAACGTAGAGCTATACTTAAAATAAGCATTTCATATCGTCGTTGTTCCCGCAGTAACTCCTATGTGACATATATATCGATTTTCAGACTTTTCCTCTATTAAATAGCTTAAATAGTGATACAGCAAGTAATAAAATCTCCTGTCTGTAATTATATTTCTTTCTTTAGAAAATGTAAGAATTCACAATCCCCTACGTACGGCTGCCACAGGATGAATAAATTTTTTCTTTCCTCCTACTGAAAAATTGTATATTTTGCACATAGGAGTTATTGCAGGAACAACGACGATATACTGAATTTACATTCTTCCTTAACTAGTCGATCGAATGATGATGCTAAATCACAACAACGATATACGAAATGAAAGACACGATATAGTACGTATGTTTAAATTTGTGGAGGGAGGAAGTGTATATAAATTTTTATGAGTTATTTAAATTCGGTATTTAGAAACGTATATATCTGTACCTACACAGTATTATTTCCAATAACATAAATACCAAAATGAAATTATAGAGAGAAATACATGTACATGTCTATTTTTTGTTTTTAATGAAATCTGATAACTGACATACGTATTTAAAAAAAAAACATGAAGCTATCTGAACGAATAGTAATTATTATCAGCTGCATTTATAATAGCTGTAACCTGTGGCATATAATATGAATACAGAAAGTACGTTAGATGAGTTTGAAATGTGGAAAACATGTAACATTTTGTTTACAAGACCACTTCAGTACAACATGTGCAAAGTAGCAACATGACAGTGAGCGAAAGGTACAGACTCATGGAAGAGTTCAACAGCAATTTATGTCAAAAGTGATAAAATTCAGTTGTTGGTCCTAACGATCATTACTTTCACTCTTACAGGAATAATTACAAATATGCAAGCATTCATAATTACAAATTGTTTTCTTAAGATTAATTTCACATTGTCTACTTAATTATACTATCGCATTTACGCAATCAGACGACATATATTTTGTTTATTGATGATAAATTTCAAGTGCAGTTTATCCAGCTGTTCGATTTCGATAAGAAGTGAAGATTTATCTCCTTTCATCCAGTAGTTTTATACATCTGATCTTAACTCATGTTAGTACTATGTTATAAATTAGTAGTCGTCAGCACTAGCTGAAATGGATAACGAGTAAGAAGTGTGTCGCAATATGCACCGTCTTGCAGAAGGGAGAGGGAGGAAGCATACCCGACAGTAGCCATGGATGCACGCTAGTGCAATGTCTTATACGCGGGTAAAAGACTTTAGCCCAAGGGTGCACTGTGCTGATGACCGCTGTTATAAATGATAGCCTTGCACCATGCTGAGTACGTCATCAGACAGTGGCGGTATTTGTAAACGTGTAAAAACCTGAACAAATAATGCGAGTGCTAATTATTTAGAGTCTTTTTTATTTTGGAGATTAGTAATAATAAATGGATTAACAAAAGCGTGCACACTACGGAGTAACAGTTAGCATGCCTGTCCGTGAAACAAGCGGGCCCGGGTTCAAGTCCTGCTTGGAACAAGTTATCTGGTTAAGGATCTTTCCAGTGTTTTCCCTCAGTATATGAAGAGCAAATGCGGGGTAATTTTCGCCTGCATTATCACCTTCATTTCACTCAGGCGCGAGAAAACCATAGCAGTTGATAAAGAGTCATAAAGTAACCTATTTAAAAAAGTAATACATGCACAGTCCAAATAAAATATCATACAAATAAGGGCTCACAAAAGAACTGGAGAGTAGCCCATAGATTTCAACTGCCCAGACAAAATTTTATATTACTGTATACAAACAGGAAAAATATATATCCTCCAGTTATATAGCTTTGGATTTTAAATAAATCTATATGCAACTCATCATCTGACGCTGGCATACTTGTCAAAGAATATATATATATATATATATATATATATATTTTTTTTCAGGGGGTGTTTAGTTTATGTTTCTACACAAGTATCTATCAAAAGGTTCAGGATTCGAAGCAAAAATAAATAAATTTTATTATTGCAGTTTTCGCGAGAATGTAAAAGAAAATAAAACTTTAATACAATCTGTAATTTCAGAAGGATTTTTATAACTATTTAAATAAATTTTAAATTCATGTTTGTACAAAAGTGTCTATCGATGGTTTCGTGGTGTGACGCAAAGAAACAAAACTGTGAAATAGTTTTCGCAAGAATCTCAATAATGAAAACTTGAACAAAAATTATAATTTTAACCGATTCTTCTAATTTCTTCCAAAAGTGTTAAATTTGTTTTTGTACGCAGATATCTATCAGAAATGTCATGGATTGAAACAAAAGAAACGTAAATGTATTAATATACCTAAAACGGCAAAATGTGCGTTTGAAACGAAGAAAACACAATTCTTACTTTTACTATGGAAACGTTAATAAAACATATAAATTCAATCTGATTATTCTTATGAGAGTGTTAAATTCATATTTCTACACAGTAATCTATCAAAAGTCTGAGAGTTCGAAGCAAAGAAACAAATGAAGGGTTCATAACCATAGTGGGCCAAGCGCCATTTACTAAAACCGTAGAAAACAAGGGTTAAAATGAAGTTATTATCGTAATTAAATGGAAACATATAGCAAGTAATATAAAGTATACACATTAAGACTAAATGATAGGTCAATCTTCATTAAACTATTGTAGTCACTTAACTTTAACCCATGCTTTCTCCGTTTTTAATAAATGGCGCTTGAACCACAATGGCTCTGAACCCTTCAAATTTTTTACTACTGTTTTCGAGAGAATCTAAAAAAAAAATCAAACTAATAAAATCTATAACTCCGATCGGATTCTTCTAATTCTTTTAAGATGTGTTAAATTCATGTTTTACAAAATTATCTATTAAAGGTTTCGTGGTTCGACTTAAAGAAACAAAACTATGAAAGTTTAAGTTTCGCTAGATTCATTGACACGAAAACTTGAATAAAGATTACAATTTCCAACAGACTCTCCTAATTCCTTCAAAAAGTTTTAAATTCACGTTTCCTCACAGATATCTGTCAAAAGTTTCATCGTGCCAAGCAAAGAAACGTAAATTTGTTAGTGTAGGATACACGAAATTTCAAAACGTGCGTTTCAGACGAAGAAAACGCGATTTTTCCTTTTTGTATGGATTTAATAAAACGTATAAATTCCAACAGATTGTTCTATTTTTTTTTTTTCCCCAGAAAGTGTTACATTCATGTTTTTACACCCTTATCTATCAAAAGTGTCCCTTCCCAAAAGTTCAATTCCATTCCATCCAAACCCTACTAATATTATTTTCAATGTCTGTCTTTCAGTACGATTATTTAGTCCTGATAGTCGCCGGGGACTTGCGCCTGGGACAGGCGAGTCCATTTAGTTACGCCAAGGGGTGTTTGGGTTATTCACTCGCTTGCCTTCGGAGCAATCGGATGTCATGCGTGTAGTAGAGCGGTATGTTTCCAGTACAATTAAACTGTACTGCATTCCTTTACCGACTGCTCGCCCATCTCTTCTCCGGAATTCTTCCCACTCCTATTACTTCCCCTCTTTCGCATCGCTGAGCTGTCGGTCTGTACCTATCGCTATCCAAACAAGCGTGATCTGTAAATCTATCTCTTTATTAATGGTCTCTTTAT
The DNA here is from genome assembly GCF_040183065.1 of Periplaneta americana. Lineage (NCBI taxonomy): Eukaryota > Metazoa > Arthropoda > Insecta > Blattodea > Blattidae > Periplaneta > Periplaneta americana. The sequence goes on along the minus strand of NC_091121.1, from coordinate 133,912,318 downwards.
CTGTTCCTCTCTTTGTCTCTGCATATTTATACATTTGTCTTTATGTTTGTATAATTATATTTCTCTCCCTCTCTATGTATGTATATAATCATCTCTCTTTCTCTCTCTCACGCACGCGCGCACACACACACAAATAGCATTTCTGTTGTCTTAAAATATTACGATAATATTATGAAATCTGTTAGAAAATGAATACATTTACGACTTTTGTGTACTAATAGATTCCGTGCGTACCTGAAACAATGAGCTCTTTTAATACATACTGAAATGTTTGTATTATTTTCAATATTATAATTTTTTTGTTTACATAATGCACAAACTATTATAATTTAAATTAACAAAATAAACACCAAGATATTTCCTGGTGTTAAAATTACTTTCTTCAGCGTGGTATAAGAAATAAATTACTATTATCTCCCGTCAATAGAACAAGTTAGGGAATCTGCAGATTAGTCTCTTTGTCGTAAGAGCCCGGTAACATTGTTAAATACGCAGCCCTACCGTACACAGGGAGAACGCGGAAGTTCTAGACTGCAGTCCTGACGTACAGAAATTCTCGAATCTTATTGAATTACATGGCTGCTCGTCTCACTTCTCCCTTCGACTCAGAAGAAGGGGAAAAAATCAAGTAGTCTATAACTCCATATCAGCGATCTTATTCCCTCACTCCGCCACTGCTGCAGAAGTAGGAACGCCAACAACAGTATTTACTACGCAATACATTCTTTCCTTGTCGAAATTCTCTCGACTAGTTATTAAGAAAAGCAGTCCAGCCACTGCACACGCCAGAATATAATAGGTAGCTCACGTAAAGCCAACAATTCATTGATAACATCCTCAGACTAGAAAATTTCTGAGAACACACGCAACGCATCGCACATCTGTCTGCATGCTGCATTCGTAATCTGTGTTTTCTTGCATTCCGATCCATTAAATGAGCCGTTCAGAGCAGAAGTGATGTAAGTCAAAATTGGGTAATGAGGTTTAAAGTAAACATTCTGTAAAAGACAGCGCAACGTAGCAATTAATATGTCCTTCGTGCTATCCACTGACTACTAATAGTTAAAATGAATTGAATATTAATTGCTACTTTGCGCTGTATTTTACAGAACTTTTACTTTAAACCTCATTATCCAATTTTGACTTACACCACTTCTGCTCTGAACGGCTCAAATGTAGGTTTCGTGGGCTCAAAGCCTATCGGGCAATGAAATATAAAATGCAGTGAAGATTTTAACAAAACTGTAAGTTATTTTCAGAAAATTTAATAAATTAATTAATCAATAAACAAATAAATAAAGACAAAATCATTGACATTCTGAAGCGATTTATATTTGACAAAGATTATTTCGAATTGAGTTCACTTTGTCTGTTAGTTCAAACGAGAGTCAACACTTCACAGTGTGGGAATATTATCTGATATTGTTATTGTTTAACTCATATGAACTAAAATATGAAGGGAGTGATGCGAAGTACTGAGCAAAACTATATTTATTTGAAGATAGCGAAATTGTACAATACTCTTTCAGCTGATGCAATACTATTAGTAACACATTTACACGAATATTTAAAATTAAGTTGGGTATGTCTTCCAGTTCCACATTTCCCCTGGATGTTATTACTAAGGCCATTGTCTTCATCAGTCTTCTTCAATATTTAATCTTCCCCATTCTTGAATAATGGATAATTTCTCGTTCTGGGAGCTTCCTGTTTCATAACATGTTTCCTGTTGAATACAGAAGCCTGAAAGTCGAATAAGGAAATACAGAAAACAAAAATAGCTGATACGGCTTTTGTGCGAAAATCCTCAAAACTGAACTCGCAGAAAGAGCGTAACACTGTCAACGTCAGACAACCAAAAAGAAACTGCATTTCATACGAAGGCATTTCTTTCCCCTTCTACTTGTTCCGAGTCCGTCAGCTCTTACCTCTTATACTTGCACCCCCCCCCCCAAGTTGTACACACAAGAAAATAAAATATTAAATAAAGTACATAAAGTGGGTATAAAATACAGTAACACAGATGTCTGAAAATTACATGTCTCATTATATTTTAGTGTCGTTCTTACAATATTTTCAACTAATAATTAATTAAATTAAGGGATGTTAGTTTGTATTATGAAGTCGGGGGGAGTGACACAGTGCAGATTGTGCCATTGTGTATACTTAGAGTAGCAACTAGCGGTGGAGAAAACATTTATCTTCTGCTGTCAGTAGTTTTTTAACGTGCCAGTTGATATAAACAACAATAAAATGAAATACAAACGTTTAGTATAGATTTTCGAAATATAGATTACCCGTAAACATTTTCAATAATAAGAATTTTCACTATATCCAAAGTCAATTAGTCGAACGTTAGTAAGATAGACAGTAGCATCTTCCCCTTCACGGATAGTAAAGAGTGTGATTAGAGGGGAAAGCCTATCAACCAAACTGAAATGAACAAAAACCAAAATGACACGCCGAGACTATTGGGAAATTCTGTTATTAGTGTTAAGTCCGTAGAAGACATTTATAATCCCATATTAATGTTATAATGTAAGGTATTTGCGTAAACAATGACTCCCTCTGCGATCAAGTACAGTGTGCTGTAAAATCAGCCACGGCCGCGTCTTTGGCTCAAGTTCTAGAGCGTCAGTCTCTCATCCTAGCGACCCTGGTGCGATCCTCGGTGAGGTCGTGGACAAAGCAGTTGTTGTAGAGGTTTTTCCTCGAGATACACTTCCTCTTCAGTTCAAATATCATCTGCAATAGTAAAAATAGTCTGGATTGAAGTCTTGGGGTTAGGACATGTTTCACCGGTTCCCCTGGGGCTTAACAGGCTACTCGTACGTAGAATGAACCTGACTGTCAGGTCCTAAGGCAGAACGGCCCATCTGTCAGCATTGCATGGCATTCACGAATGTCACTGAGGTCATCTGTCGAACTTGGGCAATCATCGAGTATATAGAGGATAGAAACTAAGAAATATCTACCTCTAAAGATACAAACTTTTACATATTCATATTAATATGATGTCTATTAATAATAAACCACTGTTTGGTGTTTTAATATTGTAACTATAGTACAGTCAACTTCGGTTATGGTGAACCTCTGCGGACCAGCATATTTCGTTCACTATATCCGACGTTCACTAAATCCGAAGTGTCTGTCCCCTTACCTTAAATGAATGAAATAAATTGTGAACAAAAAATGAAGTACTATACATCAATTAAAATATTTAATTTTTGTGGAATGTATTACACTGTATAATAGATTTGTTTAAATATGCTGACGACACATGTGTGCTTGCAAAAGACAGCATTCAATGCCGGTTATTATATTGCCTTATATTCCAAAGAAAACACTTTACGCTTCGATATTTTTATACAGTAGGCCTACATTCACTGTTCGAACACTACAAACCGACTGATCAGGTAGAAATGACAAACACTGTTATGGTGTGACTGCCTACTCAGCCTTGGAATTTCCCGGTTCACTTAATGGAAACCTGGAGGGGATTGATGGAGTTTGAAAGCCATCGGAATGTTATCTTCATTTATACTCTGGATATAATGTCCATCTCCTTTTAATAAAAGAAGGCAATCTCATTTTCCATTTCGATGCTATCTTTCATGGTGGAAATGGTTTTAAGAACAAAAAGCAATCTTTTGACGGTGGAGGATTAGAAATAACAGTAGAGTAGTGCCTGAGAACAGAATGGCAACCCTTCGACGATGGAGTGAGGCAAGGTCGTCACACGTTGCCTGGATTTACAGTACAGCTCATTGTCTAGGAATCACTAATCCTACCTTTGTCCTTTGACTAAAGAAGTAAGAAACTTAGACTGATTCACTATAAACGGAAATATTAATGTACTTTTTAATGTATGCGGGTCAGGACCAACGATTTAGGTCCACTATAGTCGAATGTTCACTATAACCAAGTTCACTATAGGAAGAGTTGACTGTATCTATTAATGCAACACTGTTTATGTTGTACATATTGTAAATATTGTATGTATTGACTACAATTTATATATTGTATATGTTGCAAATAAGTTCATTCCAAATATGTAAAGTTGTGGGTACCACTTAGTACAGTCGAGAGTAATACTATTTTTCTGTTGTTTATTAACTCGACTGTATACACCATTCGCTCATATTCTCCTGTTTGAATTCTTGTACTGGCGTGATGGTTTTAGTGTAGGCAACTTGAAGCTAAATGCTTAAGAACATCTAAGCCTGCTTATCATAATAAAGTATATCCTTGATTTTTGTTCGGATGCTAATACGAGGTAAGATTACAATCATAATCATCATCATCATCATCATCATCATCATCATCATCATCATCATCACTATTTAGTTTATTTGTTTCAATATTTCACATTAATTTATTGTTTAAAATTACAGTATAACAAAACGTTTAAATGGTGTTCAAGGAATTAGTACCAAGTCACACCAAAACAGATGATTACGTGCTCTACCTGCAAGTTTCTGACTTCGACTGCTCCCAGAAGTAATTAATTCTGATTGAACCCAATGTCAATCCTGAATGCACCTCTACATTTTCAGCATTGGCTGTGATTTTTAAACCAAAATATTAGTATGCACTGCTTGAAACATGGTTTCGCCCCACGTCCAAGAAGAAATTTTGCTTCTTTTTTTAGAAGGGAAATAATTTCATCACTCGAAGATTGAACTCTGTTTTCTGGATCGTCACATAAAAAGTTATTTTCGTACTTCCGTTTTCACACTCACTTTATTTTGCGTCCTGTCTCACAAAAAAAAATCATTCGATAACACTGAACAACAAGAATTTTGATCCGACTTAAAACAATGTGTCTCTTGTGGTTTGATGTGCTCTGAATCCCAAAATGTATCTCTTTTCTTCGTATCACGTAAGGTTTTTAAGATATGCTATGATTTCACTTTTCGGTAAGCGCTCCCTCAAGAAACATCTGGCGCAGGTTGGTGTTGTAAACCAAAACAAAAGCTAATGCATTTTATGAGTTTATTACTTATTTCTGATTTCTTATGGTTGTTGGCATGTTATTTTGTACTTCTAATAAATAAACAGATATTGGTCCCTTCTATTCAGTAAATTTCATAACAGTTCAAAGAGAGATCTATGCAATAAACTAACAAGAGCGTGGTTTTCAGTATGTAAAAGAAAAGTTTGCCATTTTTAGTGAAGGCGAATTAAAAGAGGGCATTTTCATCAGTCCACAAATTCACAAAGTTTGGCTCACATTTTGTTCGAGGAAAAACATTCCGCTACAGAAAAAATGACATGACGCGCTTTCAAAGATGTTTGCTCAAATTTACTTGGAAATTCTAGGGCAGACAACTACATAGAACTTGTTGTGTAAACCAGTCAAGTGCATATGAGAGAATGGGGTGTAATATGTCTCTCAAAATACACTTTTTACATTCTCATTTGGATTTTTTCCTCCTAACCTTGGAGCGTTAAGCGACGAGCATGGGGAAATATTTAATCAAGAAATATCTTAAATGGAATGGCGATATAAAGGAAGATCGTCATTCAGGATGCTTGCAGACTATTGTTGGTTTCTTGTAAAAGACAGTCCTGGGTTTAGTTATAAACGGAAGTCATCCAGAAAATTCTTTTAAATGTAAGTTCAAATTCCAAGATTTTTCTCATTATAGGCGTGAAATATTTTTATTGTTGTGTTTTAAACTATGTAACATCATTTTTGTATCCAGTACACATTTTTCGGGTATTATGAGGCATTTTGAATCCCTAGTGTGTTGTAATTTTATCAGTAGCAGTGGAAAATAAAAAAAGAAGTTTTTTCATAAAAATTCAATTTATTTTCCTCGGAAAATGGTATGTAATGAGAAAATTACGATTTTTAATTCAGATTTAGGGCACACATATTAGTAATATTCGCCTATTTTTATTTCGGAGCAAGACTAAAAGTAAAAATTCGTTGTTCAGTGTAATCTGTATTGTCGTCAAGTGTGCGAGTGAAGCACGAGTAAGTTTTCATAGCGACAAGCAGTACGTTGGGCCACTGTTCCACTTAATTAGAGTGACGCGCGACAAAGGATCGTGTTACATTATGTAGAGCATGACTCTTGAGTACTGCTGTACTGTATACCATTTCCAACTTGGAACAGATTTCTGCTGGAGGGTTCATGCCAAGCACATGCTGTATGTGAAGTGCTTGATAGAATAGAGTGGGGAGAAAAAAATAGAGAAAAAAAGAGGAGTTCATCGTATCATCCGTCACGACTGTCCACGCAGAATCTGGGATCTCTATTTATCTGCCCGCGCCACACCACGCAGAGGGAGACGGGCAGACAGACAGATCTATGAGTCAATCACAACATGCCAAACGCTCCCTTGCATCTATGCAAAGTGCCGATTGTGCTCTACACAGTCCGGATAACTGAGTCGACAAGGCAGTGAAATGAGCAACGGCTCCGTGGACTATGAGTTTGAGTCCTACTGAGGCACTGAAGTATAAGAGAAAGATGTAGAAAGAGAAAAGAACGTAACAAACTTATAATAATTTAGTTTATAGCTGTCATTTCAATTAAATATCAGTTCAACACTGCAGTGTAGTTTTAGAGAATATGAACATTGTACTTTATATGATTAGGCCTAATACTATTTCACAATGTAATCCTAAATTTGCATTGCGTTAATAAACCGCATGTATAAAATCGAAGTAGTTATGTCATTTTTCACTTGTTTCAATTATCTCTTATTGAAAAAAATATGTAGAAATTCGTGAGTGATATAGTTTTTCTACAAAACGACAAAGATTACCAGAGTTGCTTAAAGAACAATACGATACAGAAAAAAGCAAAATTTCCCCTTCTTTCTGGCGGTAAGATTTAGTTGCTCTAAAAATATTAGCAGGGGATAAGTTTACTGAATTCAGATTACAAAGCATAATAATAATAATACTATAATTAAATAAATTTGTAGAGAATAAATTTGTTACTTAAAAATGGTTTTTAGAGAACCCGGAGGTTCATTGCCACCCTCATATAAGCCTGCCAACTCCAGTTTAATATTATTCTTCCATCTACGTCTCGGCCTCCCCAAAAGTATTTTTCCCTCCTGCCTCTCAACTAACACTCTATATGCATTCCTTGATTCGCCCATACGTGCTACATGCTCTGCCCATCTCAAACGTCTGGATTTAATATTCCTAATTATGTGAGGTGAAGAATAAAATTCGTGCAGTTCTGCGTTGTGTAACTTTCTCCATTCTCCTGTAACTTCATTCCTCTTAGCTCCAAATATTTTCCTAAGAACCTTACTCTCAAAAATACTCAACCTCTCTTCCTCTCTCAAAGTGAGAATCTAAGTTTCATAACCATACAGAACAACCGGTAATATAATTTTTTTATAAATTCTAACTTTCAGACTATTTGAGAGCAGACTGGATGACAAAAGCTTCTCAATCGAATAATAATAGGCATTTCCCATTTTTATTCTGCGTTTAATTTCCTTCTTACTGTTGCTATAAGATATTTGTATTTTTCAGCCTCTTCGAAGAATAAATCTTCAATTTTTATATTTCCATTTCTTACAATATTCTGGCCACGATACATAATCATATACTTTGTCTTTTCGGGATTTACTTCCAAACCTATCTCTTTACTTGCTTCAAGTAAAATTCACGTGTTTTCCCTAATAGTTTGTGGATTTTCTCCTAACATATTCACGTCATCCGCATAGACAAGAAGCTGATGTCATCCGTTCAATTCCTAACTCCGTCTGTTATCCTGAACTTTTCTAATGACATTTTCTAGAGCAAAGATAAAAAGTAAAGGTGACAGTGCATCTCCTTGCTTTAGTCCGTTGGCTTTAGTCCGTTGTGAATTGGAAAAGCATTAGACAGAAACTGGCCTATACGGACTCTGCTGTACGTTTGACTGAGACATTTTAATTATTCCAACTACTTACGTGGAAATATCAAATTCAATAAGAATTTTATATATATATCTTTCTCTCTTAACCGAGTCATATGCCTTTTTAAAATATATGAATAACTGGTGTACTCTGCTTCAAACTCCCTTTTCTCCTCCAATATTTGTCGAATACAAAATATCTGATCAACAGTTAATCTATTACGCCAAAAACCACATTATTCATCCCCAATAATTTCTTCTACATACGGAGTTACTCTTTTCAAAAGCATATTAGACACAATTTTGTACGACGTGAACGAAAGTGATATTCCCTGAAAGTTACTACATTAGTCTTTTCCCCCTACTTATAGATAGGCACAATATTATGGACTCCTTCCATTGTTCAGCTACAATTTCCTTATCACAATTAGAAGTACAAGCTTACAAATTTTGCTAGATAATGCGCTTCCAAACTCTTGTATTAATTCTGCTGGAATTTGATCGATACCACGATACCTTTTCTGCTTTTCTATCACAATTTTGACTTCAGGAAGTGTGGATTCGGGTATAAATGGCTCATCAGTTTGTATTTGAATATCGTCCCTATCATTTCTATTTGCCCTATGCATTTCATTTAGCAGCTGCCCAAAATAGTTGTCCTTCTATTGAGGATGGAATAGAATTCTATAAGCAAGTCACCATTCTCATTCTTGACCACGTTTACCCTTGCCTGATATCCTTATATAAATCTCTGATGATTTTATTCTTACTATTAGTTTCTACCTCATTCACTTTTTCCTTCAAGTAATCTCTCTTTATTCGTAAGTGTACGACTAGCTTCCCGTCTTTCAATGAAATAATTATCTCTATTCGCCTGGACTGAATCCTGTAAGAATTTCAATTTTGCCAGTTTCCTTTATTTAGAGAATAAATTTGTAAAGAATTAAATTGTTTTAGAAGAGGCTATCATGTTTCGAAACAGCTTCCACATTGGAACCTCTATAGAAACAAAACGCGAATTTCGAAATGAAAAACACATAGCAATTTGAGATGATGAGAAGAATTTTGACGAAGCAAATAGAAATAATTTGTTTGAAATTTTGCATGGATATAAAATTGCTACCCAGTCACTTTGTACATTAATCTTTGACGCTTAAATTTAAATACCGCTGTGATACATAGTTGACCGGAGTTAAAATGCAGTAATATTCCGTTTTAATGCGTACTTGCGATTAAAACGACGGTTTTTTCAATGATACAGTAACTGTCGGCTAAAGTTGACGTTATGAGTTAAAAGGTTAATGGATATACACGTTGGAAACATAAAATAGTAATAAAGATACGATGATAAAATATCTGACTGGAAATGAATTACAAGACCAGCACAACAAGATTTTACAGTTTCACCATTATTTTCAATATCTACAATAATGTGTTCGTTGCACTTGTCTTTCGAGTCTCGTCTCGTAACTCTCGTGCGATTCGAGTCCTTCTCATCATTCTCGAAATAGCATTTGGTCGGCGTGGAAGGATTTCGTAACTTTGAATAACATACATCATTGGAATAAATAACATTTTAAGTGTTTAATTGAGACAAAAAACAGAACAAAACGATATCATAGTTATCAAAATGTTCTGGTTCTATTATCATATATACATATGGTGACATAAATAGAAAAAATTCCCAAATAAATTTGCATTCCCAAGAAACATAAAACATAATGTATGTATGTATGTATGTATGTATGTATGTATGTATGTATGTATGTATGTATGTATGTATGTATGTATGTGTGTATCTATAACTTGATCTCAAATAAAGATTGGGGAATTGATTATTATACACTGAAAGGTAGTGATGATGCTTCAAATAGGCTACTTGATTATTTACGCACGCACGCACGCACAAACACGCACACAACAGTTGCCAAAATAGAGAAAAGTTCAGTCTGGTATAAAAACTGTGGCGATTCAAGGCTGCTTGACGTTCGAGAGTTGATCACTCTCGAAGTCTTGAAAGATCGCTTGATTCACTCACAAGCAGTCAACGACGTAGGCAATGCTGTCGTGCGGGTTATCGGCTTTGCGGGAGATGTTACTCTTGTTTTCTCGATCCTTGTTCAACTCTACTAGCTACATATGGAATACAAAATATAAATCAACGAAATAAATTAAGACGTCACTTTTTGCCGACGATCAAATTTTAATAGCAAATGTAGAAGGTGATCTACAAGATCAATTAAAACTTTGAAATACACACTACAGATTTTTAAGAGAATATCGTACATCAAGGGTCGGACAAGAATTTTGGTATTTTATTATTAATACTCTATTCGTAGCAAAATAGTAATTAATAATAGCAATTTGAAACAAAACAGTACTTTAAATATTTGGGTAGTACTATCAGAAAAGATACAAAACTTTGTAAGTGTAATTAAATTTATAAATACAGGGTGATCTGTTTGGGTATGGATAAAATGAAAACACCGTAAAATACTTACTACTGAACTTTATTTGTTGAAACTTTGCGCAGACAACACTGAAAGATGGGAGATTCCTCAGAGCTCAATATGACCCCCATTGTGCACCCTGCACAACTCATAACGGTGATGATATTCAGCCCATGTTCGTTGTAACATAAGAGGGGTGATTTGTTGAAAATCTTGAGTAATTATTACTCTCAAATTATCTATGTTCCTGGGTTTCTGTGAATAGACAATACCTTTAACAAAAACCTACACGAAGAAGTCAGGAGGGGTTAGATCTGGGGAGTTTGGGGACCAAGCCAAGAGATAGCTGCTTCTCGTACTGGTATTCGCCTGCGACCTTCTGCATGTTATTTTTTTTAACACAGAACCTGTTTCTACAAATGTTCGGTACCACAACATTATGAAATCGTATTTAGGTACATTACGCACATTGTACTCACGTCGAAATTCCCTTTGAACTCTTTTAAAACTCTCAAATTTAGCATACCAAAGAACACATTGTGCCGCTGTTGATTTGTAGAAGCCAGTTTAATTACCTACGAATTTCATTTGTCCTTTCAGATTTTGCACTGTTGATTGCCATATGAAAAATCTCACCTTTTAATCATAATATACCGTAACCAGCAAGAAATATTTCCTATTATCTTAATAGCTTTATAATAATAAATTAATATTATCCATACCCAAACGGATCAGACTGTTAATACTTTCAAATCTACAACTGTTTAGAAACATACCACAATAAGACTCCATAACGTATTAGACAAACCAACTCTTTATTTTGACTTAAAGCACCTACTTTCACGCAGCAAATTTTAAAAACAATTGGAGCCGTAGAAATTCTCTTAATGAGAATATTGCACTGTATTGTCTATGTTATGACAGAAAGCATAGTGGAGAAATATAACAATTTGGAAGTCACTCCCATGTTAGGACATTTTCAAAATTAGAGAACGAAATGGACTGAGAATATTAATAGGATCGAATATTTATTGAAGATTACCAAAATTAATTGTAACTTTAACTTATCAGGTATATGGAGATGTAAGATTGAGAATACAACAAACAAAAAGAAAAAGAAAAAAAAGGAATGGTTTGGCAGGAAACAGGCTGACTGCCTAATTTCACAGATAGCAAGCCGACGACGACCACTCAACATAATTTTATAAAATTATGTAAATTATTGTAAAGTGACTTAGAGTCAAGACTGTTATTCTTAAAATTTGAAAAAGGAAAGGAAGAAATATGGTATGTGGTAGAGAAATGGGACACAAAGTCGAGAGAAGATAGAAAATAATACAGAGATTGCTAATAGAGATGATATTCTGCGCACCGATAGATAGTCTAAAAATTACCTTCAACAGTCTGTCACTCCATTAGTTTTATATTCTTAAAAAAAAAAAAAAAAAAAAAAAAAAAAAAACTTATATTACAGATTGCAGAAACCCTAAATCAAAAGTCGGATATACGGAAATATGCTGTTTCAAAACAAAGAAAGTGATTCAGAATGAGCAGAAATAGATCATGTATTGACCGTTGCATTTGTAAATTTTAAGTGAAAGTGATAACGTAACAAGGATTATTGGTAATAATCATTCATTCATAGTATACTGTCCAAGGGCAGGTCTTTCACTGCAAACCTAGCATCTCCTATCTTTCCTATTATCAGACTTATCTTTGTATCCGCATATGATCCATATATCTTAATATCGATTATCATCTGATATCTTCTTCTACCCCGAACTCTTCTCCCGTTCACCATTCCTTCCTTTGCATCTTACAATAAGCACTTTCTTCTCAGTCAGTGGCCCAACCAATTCCTTTCTTCTCTTCCAGATCAGTTTCAGTATTATTCCTTCTTCACCCACTCTTTTCAACACAGCTTCATTTCTTTTTCTGTCTATCCACTTCACATGTTCAATTCTTCTCCAGATCCACATTTTAAATGCTTCTAATCAGTTCTCTTCACTTCGTCGTATTATCCATGTTTCTGCCCCATACAATCCCACACTCCACAAAGCATTTCACTAGTACCTTCCTTAGTTCTCTTTCCAGAGGTCCGCAGAAAATGTTTCTTTTTCTACTAAAAGCTATCTTGGCCATTGATATCCTTCTTTTGACTCCCTGGCAGTGGCAGCAGCTCATGTTACTGCCTATATTAGGTACGCCCCAAATAGGCCTATTTGAAGCTGTCCACATGCTCTACTGTTTCATTTAAAATTCGCAAGTTTACCTTCTATATTTTTCTTTCAATGACCATGGTCTTCAATTTATTTGCATTTATCTTCATCCCATACTGCTCACAGCCGTCATTTATCTTCAATATTACCGTATATGCTCGCGTACTTTGCGTCACCGCGTATTTTACGCACCCTAAATTTTAAAGGATTATTTTGAACTTTAATTTTGCTCCGTGTCTTTTCCGCATACATTTTACGTATAATTTTTTTCCAATGTAGTATGAATTTTCTTTCCCTAAATTCCATGTCAATATTTTCATTCCACGACATTGTTCATTGATCAGTACCCAACTCAACTACCAGCTTCACAGAGAAACCCTAAATAACGTTACTTCAACACTTATGCTTGTCCTTGAAATTACCCATAAGGGCAGTGGCTGTGACAAGTTTTACTGTTCAACAGCCTAGATCATATATGCACAGATTGCTCGGCGTTATAGGCTTTGACGGTAACAACTTTTGTGAGGCTTACTATGCTGCCATCTAATTGTTACATAAGGAGTCACGTCATAACTCCCATTTGAATTGCATTAGCGACTGTACTGCCATCTCGTGTTCGTTTACGGCGGACGGGTGGCGATCCTGGCGGTTGTTCTCTTCAAAGTGCTGCCGATTTTAACATTGGAATGAACAATCTATATGTGATCTGGGTCAATAGGTATCGTGCAGTTGTCGCTGAAATATGAAGAATGCATCGATCAACCACCTATAGACCTATAAACTCGTGCAATGTGCTTAATTAAAGACTACCTATTAAGAATGCTTCGTCTGCTATGTACCTTGCGTTCAATATGATTGTCACATACCCAATTTAATTATTATATATAATTCAAGATTACCAATTATCTTAGGCGAGAAAAGTGTTGTATTATTAATTACTATATACTTGAATAAAACCCAGATCAAGAAGTCTAATTAAAAAAATTGGCATATTTTACGCACCCCAATTCTTCAAACAGCCAAAATAGATTAAAAAGTGCGCAAATTAAGCCGGTAAATATGATATATCCCTTAATAATAATAATAATAATAATAATAATAATAATAATAATAATAATAATAATAATAATAATAGTAATAATAATAATAATAATAATAATAGTAATAGTGGCTTTATTTAACCTGGCAGAGTTAAGGCCGTAAGGCCTTCTCTTACACTCAACCAGGATTAAAACTTGCTTACATAGTTGAACGACTGGATCATCTCTTCTGCTAACAACACCATATCATCAGCAAATCCTATATACATATTCTTCTCCCATGTTATGAAAACACTTCTTCACTGAATTCTCAAGTAGATGCTGAATGTATGGATTTTTTCTTTCATTTTGTACATACGGTTATTCAATTAATATAACCTAAATTATGAAATTCTACAGGATTACGAGATACAGATGACGTGTGTTTTCCCAGTGAATGCATCTGGTTTGAAGTAGTAATGGACTACAATAATAGTAATAATAATAATAATACTAATAATAATAATAATAATAATAATAATAATCGTAGAACAAATTGCTTTATGTTCTTATCCAATTAATTTGTAATGAAATTAATTTATAATGGGATAATTATTTAACGATTAGAGAGGTATTCTTTCCTGATATGAATTACCTCAGCATCACATGTTGGCAGAGTTTCCTCCGATTAAAAACAATATTGGTTGCCGCACTATTTGCGTTACACAAGAGATGTGTTCTCTCTCAGGTATTGCTATTTTATTCCGATATTTTCACAACACGCTTAATTAAGCTTCGTCCCCACCAGCAACCATTCTCTGAAAAATCTAGCCATCAAAGAGCTATGTTTGCGCTCGCAAAGTAAATTAAAATTCCAACTCTGGATAAATGGGTTTCTAACTTACCAAGCTCTCTACTATTACACAACGATTTGCAAAACCTTACATACTCACGTAAAATTGAGCAATAAATTTGCTAACACATCAGGAGGAGCTAAGAGGTAAACTTCAAATTTCCACACTGTTCTCTTCGAGTGCTGCCGACTAAGTCACGTTCATGTGCTATCAAAAAGGCTCAAACATGCTAACAAACAGAACGAATTCAAATAATTAACATATTCGAAGCTTAACAGAAGAAGCTATACATATAGTATCGTAGACACACAAACACAGACTTTCTCGAACATACATCGACCTGCAAACGAATTGCCGAGTGGGCAAAGTAGGGACAGGGAAGGGTTTGAGGGTGGATGGTTTCCACAAACGTCCCCTCTTCCCCACTTCAATCGAACACCCCAACTCCACGATTCGCCACTAAATACCAACCGTGTATAGTACTCGCAAACTCTCGCTCATTCATTAGTCGTAAAACGAAAATAACACTATAAAAGGGAACAACGGGAAAGTTTTTCGGCATAACAAATGGTTAGGTTTTTTTCTGTTCATTTTCTACCACAACCCAGTTGGGACCGGTTTTGTATACCAAGCAATGAATCGAAAAGGACCTTTTCTCTTTGCAATACATCGGTAATTTATTCAACACATATATTCAAGTTCAATGACCACAAAAGATACGAGTAACTAAGGAAAAAAATAATCGATTAAAATATAAACAAAACTTTTAAGTAATGGTCTACTGAAGTAATTATTATTATTATTATTATTATTATTATTATATTATTATTATTATTATTATTATTAATTTATTTTTTAAGGATATAGAAGTCTGAATGATGGCCGTGTAGAAGAGTTTTACTGTTCGATAGGCTACAAATGCAAGATCGGCAAAGATAACAGATAGCATGATGCTTTGCATGGTGGTAAATAGTATTTAGCACCCTTATTCCATTGTTGTTGTTGTTTAGTCAACTGTCCGAAGACAGGTCTGAATCTCACAAGTGATACCAAGAAAGCACTACTTATGAGGCAACTAAGCCAGGAAGTAATTGGATAGGTGGCAGTTCCTTTCCCCCACCATTGCATACATCGCCGACTAGCTACATATTACACTAATCAGACTTCAGATACATATAAACAATTGTTCTTCCTCTGATACATATCGTCAAGTGATATGTACTGTTTGATAATGGGTGTACAGACACAGAAAGAAAACCTGGGCCACCTGAACGTTCCAAGTTCCAGCCACAGCACACTAAAGCTGGGGACGGAGCGAGTAGAACTGTTGAGTTACTCGGTTCTATCGGTTTATGTGCTTGGCAGCGGAGCACCGAAGATACTCGGTTAACCGTAGCCGTTACCGGTCAGTTCAAACAGAGTTCACGTGTTTTACTTAATTCTAGCAGACAACAACGTAGGTACTGTTGTATTTAAATATTTTCTGCTGCAGGACAAATTATTTCCTTATCCCTAAGGCGGGCTGAAACACCTCCAGTATTGAAAAGGGGTTCATCCTATTTTATGATCTGTCAAGTGGGCTTAATGGACACTAACAGTCTCAACATATAACTGTACATAATAATAATAATAATAATAATAATAATAATAATAATAATAATAATAATAATAATAAAATAATAATAATAATAATAAATTATTATTATTATTATTATTATTATTATTATTATTATTATTACTAATATTGAAGTCCAGGATAACAGAGAAAGTATGGAATCGAACGGGTTACATTAGCTCCTTGTTTGTGCGGATGACGTGGCTATATTAGGCGAAAATCCACAAAAAATTAGGGAAAACACGGGAATATTACTTGAAGCAAGTAAAGAGATAGGTGTGAAAGTAAATCCCGAAAAGACAAAGTATATAATTATGTCTCGTGACCAGAATATTGTACGAAATGGAAATATAAAAGTTGGAAATGTATCCTTTGAAGAGCTGGAAAAATTCAAATATCTTGGTGCAACAGTAACAAATATAAATGATACTCGGGAGGAAATTAAACGTAGAATAAATATGGGAGATGCGTTTTAATATTCGGTTGAGAAGCTTTTATCATCCAGTCTGCTCTCAGAAAAGCTGATAGAATTTATAAAACAATTATATTACCGTTTCTACTATATGGTTGTGAAACTAGGACTCTCACTTTGAGAGAGGAACAGAGCTTAAGGGTGTTTGAGAATAAGATGTTTAGGAAAATATTTGGGGCTAAGAGGGATGAAGTTACAGGAGAATGGAGAAAGTTACAGTGCTTAGCTGCAGTGTTTAACGTTTACCTCACACGTTAATTTATTATCTGTTAGTATTATAAATTATTTTATCAATTTTATTTCGTCTGTCATATATAACAACACTGAAAGTTAAATAGGCCTTTCATACAAAATAACTCCGCAGATAGTTGTAATCACGCAAATGATATTTGCAACCGCCATTTTGCAATGAAGAGAAGCACTTTTTTTCTTGTCAATTGGCAAAGGGAAGGCGCTTTATTACAACTCTTTTAAAAAAGCTTGGTTTCACTTTCAAAGTACGTTCTAAAATCGATTCACTCTATCTAAATTTTAAATCTGCCGCCACAAATTTGTACTCGGTACTGTACTCTGTTTAACCGAGTAATGACGTCATATTAACTGCTCCGAACCGAACCGCTCCGTCCACAGCCCTACAACATACAGCGCATGCTCAGTAAGCATTTTATTACATTATAGGATTTTAAAAAGTTTTTACAATTTACATCAGTGATACTGATTGGAAAGTGTTTCCTTTAATCAGATTAGTATAATGTTACACTTCAGGTCACAAAAAATGGCATTGCCTTTATGAAACGAGATTACCAGCTACTGATGTTAATGGCTTGTCACTGCTGGAATTGAGCCCAGGATTATAAATTTAATGTAGATGATAACCTCTGCACCAAAATGAAACTGGTAATAGATAATGAGAAGAGATTTGAAAAATTTAAATAAGCTTTTTCTCTAACATTCACCGTTTTAGATGAAATCGTTATGTTTCTATGAAGCATTTGACAACATCATGACTGCTGCAATAACTCTAAGCAAGTGCGGCTGAACTCCTTACCTTCCCCTCCCCCTCTGCTGTACTTGGTCGGTAACACGCAACGTGCTCTGCGTTGCAAGATTCATTTCAACGATTTTCGCTATTATTCAATTTAAATTCATGGCTAACAATTTAATTTGCAAAAAAAGATTCAAGACATTAACTGTTCAGACTATTTTTATCTATCTGCCTGTATAACAATCAGCCATTTCTCTCAGGCCATTACCGCGATAGAGCGCTGCAAACAGTGGGGAAATACTATTTTATTCGTGCTTGACAGTGCTTCATCGAAGGGAAAGTGTAATAAAAGTTTTATTATATTTAATATGCAGAATAATCTCTTACATTTTGGTGCAGAGGTTACCGTCCACTCTGCATAGAGGTCTTTTGGCCAGTATTAGATCAAATCAATATAATTTATTTATGTAGTCAGCTTCCACAGACAAGTATCATTCAATGTTAAAACTACAATAACTATATAAACTTCATGTTAGGAGCATCGTTTCAAAATGAATTTTCTCCATCTTATTATTTTTCTCGTGAAATGAAAAAAAAAATAATCCGGCCTCTTCCTACCAACAGTTCCTTTTAACATCATATTAAACTGGGTTA
Organism: Periplaneta americana; assembly: GCF_040183065.1. NCBI lineage: Eukaryota > Metazoa > Arthropoda > Insecta > Blattodea > Blattidae > Periplaneta > Periplaneta americana. The sequence continues at coordinate 133,894,176 of NC_091121.1, read as the reverse complement.
AATCTACGAGTAATTTTGTTACGTTATCGCAGCAGATTTTAATTCAGCGTTTATAGAACGCAGGAAAAGTGTTACATGTACAACTTTTTAATAATGGAAAAAACACATTTTGAAACTATGCTTCCCATTTGAATTCAGTGGTTTATTGAGAAACTGAAGACAATAGTGAGATTTTACAGGTACGTCGAAATGAAATATAAATATCTGGAATGTTCAGGATGAAGTTATTTTCCATGGTAAGCTAATGCAAGGAATTCGTTAGGCATATGGGTCGGTTAGAGCCATAACTCACTTGTCCCAAAAATTAAAATTTTCACAAATAAGGGAAAACATATTTTGTAATACTTAGAGCCCATTTTCTTCACAATAAATGTTAATAAATAAAAGGGTAATGATTAAAAACTACTATTCACATTTGTAACCGTATTTATTTATACAAGACTAAAAGTTATTTAACTTTAAATTATGGATCATACGAGTTTTAACAATGACCTTTGGATCATGAGTGTTCTGAGAGTGCTTTTTTGGAACATGTGAGTTTAGAAAGTGACCAGTTGGGATCATGTGGGATTTGACAGTAACAAATTAACATAATACACAAGAATATTGCCTCAAGCATATTTTTAAATTCAATGTAAAAGAATAGGTTTCTAATTATTAAATTCTTCAGATGAGTACTTTTTGCAAAATAATACATTACAATATAAATTAAGGGGTCAGAGAGAAGGATAAGTCACAAATCTTGGAATAGGGAAATCATGTATTCTCAGCATAGTCTGAGAATGTATGGTGGAAATTTAAATGGCAGTGGTCTTAGCTATTGCCAAAGTTATTGCAATTATGACACAACATTCTAGAAACGAGAAAAAAAACTAAATGTTCTTAGAAAAGCGGGTTCTCACATTATTTGAGTCGACTTCTCAAGTTATACTATATTATGAGGGTTTGGAATTGAACGGGTTACATGAGCTTCTTATCTGTGCGGATGACGTGAATATGTTAAGAGAAATTCCAAAAACGAATAGGGAAAACACGGAAATTTTACTTGAAGTAAAGCGATAGGTTTGGAAGTAAATCCCGAAAAGACAAAGTACATGATTATGTCTCGTGACCAGAATATTGTACGAAATCGAAATATAAAAATTGGAGATTTATCCTTCGAAGAGGTGGAGAAATTCAGATATCTTGGAACAACAGTAAAAAATATAAATGACACTCGGGAGGAAATTAAACACAGAATAAATATTGGAAATGCCTGTTATTATTCGGTTGAGAAACTTTTGTCATCTAGTCTGCTGTCAAAAAATCTGAAAGTTAGAATTTATAACACAGTTATATTACCGGTTGTTCTGTATGGTTGTGAATCTTGGACTGTCACATTGAGAGAGGAACAGAGAATATTTGGGAATAAAGTTCTTAGGAAAATATTTGGGGCTAAGAGAGATGAAGTTACAGGAAAATGGAGAAAGTTACACAACGCAGAACTGCACGCTTTGCATTCTTCACCTGACATAATTAGGAACATTAAATGCAGACGTTTGAGATGGACAGAGCATGTAGCACGTATGGGCGAATCCAGAAATGCATATAGAGTGAGGCCGGAAGGAAAAAGACCTTATGGGAGGCCGAGACATAGATGGGAGGATATTAAAATGGATTTGAGGGACGTGGGATATAATGATAGAGACTGGATTAATCTTGCACAGGATAGGGACTAATGACTGGCTTATGTGAGGGCGGCAATGAACCTGTGGGTTTCTTAAAAGCCATTTATAAATAAGTAATATGCTGTTACTCTGTACACTACAAAAGAAATCTGTTGTTTGCCTGGTATTATTGGAGTTGGTGTTGTGGAATACTGTCAGGAGTTCTTTTATGTTTATTTGTACAAGTATACAAGTATTAACAAGTCATATCGCATTTGTAGGATCTTTGGATATTTATAAGTAGGCCGTGAACTGTTGTTATTCTCTTTCTATTGTAATTTTTAACCCCAATAATTTTTGTTGTATTATTGTCAGTTTTGCCCTGAAGAAAATTTAGTCGAAATTTGGGTTAAGTAGTTTGGTTTTGGGACAGTCAATTTTCGTTGATTGTGTAAGGGGATACACTATTCATCATGATGTAGTAATTCCTTTGCGAAATCAGTCGCCTGAAGGATTTTGGAGTAGTTGACAACAGACTTCAATCCGCCGTTCTGATTGTATACTACTAATGCATTTGGACCTTGTAGAACGCCAAATACTCGTAAACTGAATGCTTTGTAAGTGACAAAACAGATTATTACCGCAGGAATTGTTGACATTTCTCGAGTACTTGATAGTGATTATCCTTCGAGTGGAGTTTACACGGCCTCAAACTAAAGTGAAATGGTCAATCTGTGTGTTAAACTGGTGTCACCTTCATAGAATCAAGTCCATGGAGTACGTGTATGTAGTACTCCCTCAAACTCAAATGTTAGTCTATTAATATCTTCGATAACGATTTTCATACGTCTGTCTTTTATCCAACAATGGAAAAGAATGTGGAGCGCTACTTTAGGTCACGAAGTTTGAGCTTAATATTGAAACAAATTTATTACAAAAGAAAAAAAAAAGCACAGGCATTACTATAGTTTCAGAAGACTGCAGTTAAATAGTAATAAATCACACAGTATAATATCTTAATTTTTTCTGAGTACAGGACATACGGACATAGGGATTTATTACCATAAGAAACCTATGCTATGTATGAAAACAGTGAAGAAATACTTAACTCAATCAGAGGACCATGTTTAGAAATTTGGAGGCTTTGACAATTTGTAAATCAAGAAAATATTCATGGTTGCAAAATCAAAGCCTGATGTTCTCAATATAAGATACAAATTAAAATAAATGCTGTTATACGTATTACAATAGGTTATTGATTGCCATTTGGAACGTGACCTCATTTTCTAAATAGCTAACCTCTTAAATGGCCCCCACCACTTAAGATACATTGCTGCAGTCTGTCACGCAGATTCTATATCGCTGATTGTATCATGTTGTTTGGTATGGCTGTGATTTCCTCCTGTAAAGCCTCCTTGAATTCATTAATGCCCCTTGTTTTCCTAATTTTTATTACACTTTAGACTTGAGGTAACTCATACTGATAGATCTGGAGAATGTCATAAGTTTTGAAAACATTACTTTAACCATTGTAATGGACACGTTGGCAATGTGGGCTGTAACCCAGCTTGTTGAAAGCAGATGCCGTTGAGATCGATTCCACGATAATGTAGCTCTGGAGTTAGGAATCCCTAACATCTCTATGTATCGATCAGAAGTCACTGTGACAGCTTTATAATTCTCTGAAAAGAAATAAGGAAGGACCTATGATTCCAAAACTGGCAACGCCACACCAGACTGTTACATGTTGACTATGAAGAAGGCGCATATGAAGCTGCTGTAGATTTTGTTTCCACCACAAAAACACGATATTCAGCATTCCATAGCGCCATTTTTACAATAATGGCATACATTGTGAGTACTGCTACTTATGATTAGGTTTTCTCCGGAGCAGTTGTTTGCGCGCTTTTAATCGGAGACCTCCAGATTACCTCCGATTGATGCCAGGCAGGTTGTATATGTGCTGTGGCGCAGACATACATTTTCCGCTGAGGATTCCTTTAATCGGATCAGGTAGTGATTCGAGTCCGCTGACGTCCGCGTATCTTTTAAAATAAGTTGTAATTTGTTGTTGTTTATTCTCTCTTTTATGTCAATCTCTCTCTCTTTCTTCGGCTCTTTTTTTTTTTTGTTTTGCTTGAAGTTCTACGTTAGCTGACAGATTCTTTTCTAGTTTTGAAATTCATAGTATATGTGGAAAGGCGTATTAGATTTATGTCATTGATCAAATTAATAACATTCAATCTAACTGCAAAACTAACGCAGAAGTAAAGCTTTTCAGTAGCTAATGTAAACATGTATACTGCAGTTCTTCTAGAAACTCTCGTTTAATCGTAAACAGTGTTTGTCAATTATTATTCTAATCGGTTTAGTTTAACGTAAAATATATTGAGGGAGCTTCAGAATGGAACAAAAGACACGTGGGCTATCAATGGTTTAAAATTTACTGTCCAACTTAATTTATTCAGATTCTTCACCGGACAGGATTGTGATTATTGTGTTAAAGGGTGTCAATATTTGAGCTGCCTCTTCTAAAACGCGCCACTCTTTCTCTGTAATAAAAATATGAGCAGATATCAGCTTAAGAATAATAAATTACCACATGTTTCTTTAGTTTCATTCAGAAACTCAATATTTTAATCCAAACAGTAAAATATAACTCAAGTTGTCTAAACAGCAAAATATAACTCAAGTCGTCTTTTAAATTTCATATGTTTTTTATTGCCTCGAAAGTTACGTTTTAGATAAATTTCAAGACTCTTTCCTATACTGTGTGCCTTTGGGAACAATAGCACTTAAACAATTTAAAAAGAAATCGTATCAAATGTTTTGCGTAATTGTTTTCATCAAGTTCGCGTTTGTGCGATCGCTTCAAATGGTCTAACACATTAGAAGCTCCACCACACTTCGAGTAAATTCGCCCACAATGTTTATTATTACATTCAACTAAATTAAACAATTTCCATGCGACGGATATCCGATTTTGTGCCATTTTATTCCACTCACAACTACAGTCAGTCCGTACTCGCCGATCGTCCTTGAGCTAACTGTCGTTTCGCTCCGAACCACCGCATCCCTCCGTATGTCCCCTGTTCCACCTACGATAGTACCGGAGATCACCGGTGGAGAGCTTTATTCGTAATCTCCGATTCCTCCACGGTAGTAGTCACTCCGATGAGCAGCACTGATTGTGAGTGCGCATAATAACTCACGTACCCACTTATATCATTGTTACCAACTTATTGTTTGTTACAGATCGTCAGATTCTCATTGCCCACCCTTTATAAACATAATGGGAATAACATTACACTAATTAGATTGAACCATCATATCTTATACAAGTTAGTGACGGTACGAAATTGAACATGATTAAAATGTGAAAAAAATTAAATTTCCTAAGTTATATCAGCACGTGTAAACAGTAACAGAACACATGTAACCAAAATTGATAATAAGTTTAGTAGCACTCGAAATATTAATATCGGTGTCCCACAGGGGACTGTCATCGGACCAATTTTGTTTTTAATATATATATATATATATATATATATATATATATAAATGAATTATTGGTAATTAATTTAAAGAAACTCAATGCTGAGATATTTTCGTATGCGGATGACACGGTTGTTATTTTTGCAGGTAAAACTTGGGATGATACCTACTTTAATGCAAACAATGGTATCACGTTGATTAAAAATTGGTTTGCTTCTAACATAGGCCTACTTGTCTTAAATAATTCTAAAACTACGGTTGTACCATTTTCGTTAGCGTCTGTTGGTATGAAATATACTGATTCGCTCTTGTGTTTAAAAATTCATACATCCAATAATTGTTATCCTAATAGTTGTAACTGCCCTATTATAAATAAATCTCAAGTTAAATATCTCGGAATAATAATCGACCAACATTTACGTTGGGATAAACATGTTCTTCTCTGTGCAAAATATTAAGAAAAATTATTTGCTATTTTGTTATCCTACGAAATTACTTGACTGTCCATACTTTGCGACTGATTTACCTCATTTTAGTACAAGCTATATTACAATACGGCATTATAGGAAGGGGTAGTGCTTATAGTACCTCCCTCATGCCAATAACTCTGCTACAGAAAAGAATATACCTTAATAAACCTCTTGACTATCCTTCAGAGCTGCTGTATTCAGAATTTAAAGTATTTGATTTCCATCAAATTTATAACAATGTATTACTGAATTTCGTACATAAAAACCGAAACATATTTAATTTATATTCACATAAATATAAAACCGATAGATCAGACTACATATGCTTGACAGTTCCTAAATGTACTACAACTGTAGCATATAATCACAGTAGCAACTTCGGTCCAAGGCTTTATAACATGATAATAGATAAATTCCCAAACTTACAATTTGCTAATGCTCCTTATTTAAAATAATATATTAAAAATTGCTGTTAAAAGGAAAACAAAAAAAAGAAGGAAAAAAAAACAGATATCACAATAATTGAACTTTAAATTTTCTCTGTTATTACTTTTTACTCTGTTATTCAATAAGATGTCTCAACATTAACTTATTTGGAATGCCCCTTGAGCAGGAGTGTGTAACTTACTCTTTCTGGGGTGCTAGAGAGTTCTTACATAAAAAAATTAATATGTATTTTTATTCTGGCAATACATTATTATTATTATTATTATTATTATTATTATTACTACTACTATTATTATTATTATTATTATTATTATTATTATTATTATTATTATTATTATTATTATTATTATTATTATTATAGCCTCGCGCCGTAGCGTCGTGGTCTAAGGCATCCTGCCTAGGACTCGAGTTACGGAATGCGCGCGTGTTCGAGTCCTCATGGGGAAGAAATTTTCTCATGAAATTTCGGCCAGTGTAGGGACCGGTGCCCACCCAGCATCGTGATGCACTTGGAGAGCTACGATAAGTAGCGAAATCCTGCTACGCAAGCCAGCTATAATTGTTGGGGGGATCATCGTGCTAACCACACGATACCTCCATTCTGGTTGGATGATCGTCCACCTCTGCTTCGGCATGTGGCCGTGAGACCAGCAGCCGGCCGGTCGGTCTTGGTCCTTCGTGGGCTGTAGCGGCACGGATTATTATTATTATTATTACTATTACTATTACTATTACTATTACTATTACTATTATTATTATTATTATTATTATTATTATTATTATTATTATTATTATTATTATTATAATAAGTTCTGTAGACTGAACAATATTTACATGACCTCATTATTGATTTCCGCTTGTAGTCACCCTGATCTACTGTAGAAATCTCCGTGTACGAAAACTGAAACGGCGTGAGGCGACAAAATATCTGCAAGACTTAATTCCAGTAAGTGAGATCTAATTGATGGATAGACTTCCATCACGCTGGCTGTACCATTTACTTTTATCCGTCACATAGGTCATTGGCTGCTATTATTTGGAAGGATTAAGAGACAACGACCAAGTTAGGTCATTTGTCTAGCTCGTACCCCCATTTAAGCGCAGTAAGACTCGACCAACTTAATCTCCGCCTGCACTTTTACTGGGCTCTGATAACACGATATTAAAATAGATAGTGAGAAGGGTGGAAATTACGGGGTGAATGGAGTGGTGTAGTTTAGAGAACGATAAGAATGGCTGGCCTGTGTGATAAAGCTTTGGTTCACAGGATGAACTTAATTCAAGAATTCTGTTAGTAAATTACAGACAAAAATTTCATGAGAAACAGCTATGCTTTTTTCTGGTGTTTAACGCACGTACATTCTTTTTTCCTACTTTTTATTGTTTTTAATATCCCAAGACTTACTTCTATCGATCCGTTCACAGGAACTTGATAGAGTTTTATTTATATAAATATGTTTTCTTTTTTGTACATTTCGACAATGATTTCCATCTAGACCTAGATTTTTCTAGTACATAATCTAATGCCAAATTGAATAATATAGGTGACAATGGAGAACCTTGCGGAATACAACGCTTTACTCTGACAGGTTTACTTTTTTGTTCCTATTTTTAGTGTGTTGTCCATTAACAAGGATTTAATTATGCATTATAAATTTTTTGGAATATTTGATTTCCTAAAAGCTCGTAAAACGTGTTCATGTCCAATCGAATCAAAAGCTTTCGAAAAGTCCAAAAATACAATGCAGCAATTCTTCTTTTTCAATTTAGCAGATTTAAGATATCCATTAACTATAGAAGCGTTAATATGTATTGCTGGCAAGTTTACAAATCCTCTTTGTTCAGTATTTAGGATAACGTAAGAACAAAGTTTTGAATCAAAAACTCGTTCAATAATTCTTCTAATTACTGGAAAGATTGAAATAGGTCTCCACTTCTTGATGTCATTCACATCTCCTCCTCTGTGTATTAAAATTGTTCGTGTTAACCTCAGTGATTTAGGAACATAGTTAAAATGGAGAATATTATCACCAATAATAATAGAAACCTCTCAGTTTTTAACCCTTCAGTACTCGCGTGGATTACAATAGTAATCCACTGATATTTAATCCTCTATTACGTCACTGCCTGCAGCACTGCGTAGTTGAGCGTCAATGCAATTTCTCGTCACAGTCTAAGTGAGGCAATACTGGTGTTTAGACGTATTTGTCGCAACCCTTTGGAAAGTTATACGAAGTTTTATAAAGTGATGCACAATTTTTCCGAGTGGATTACCATTGTAATCCACACGAGTACTGACGTCAGTTTTTTGTTCAGGTAAGTGAAATAGTTTTTAATATGGTTATAAGTGATGCAATGCAGTAAGTTTATGAAAAAATGTGTGACATCGTTCCATCCTCTTCGCAGTTTGCTCCAATGGGTACGGAAACTACAAACAACATTTGCAAATGGCTGGATGAAGATATGGATGATGGCATTGAAAATGAAAGTGATGATGAAAGCAACAGGGGAGATCTTTAGAATGAAGTTCACGATTCTAATTCAGAACAAGACAATGATGATGATGATGATGATGATGATGATGATGATGATGATGATGATGATGATGATGATGGTGGTGGTGGTGGTGGTGATGATGAAAGACTAATGTCTATAAATGATGGAAACTGCTATACGGATAGAAAAAAGACTACAATTTGGCAGGAAGAACCAGTAGCTCAACGAGGGAGAAGACGAGCACAAAATATAGTGATTCATTTATCGAGCCCTAAAAGGGCTGCAAGAATTGCGCGGACCCACACAGAGAGTTTGACTGCTTTATTGATCAGACAATAATCAATGTAATTGTAAGGGTACTAATATTTGTATTGAAAAAGTGAAGCGTAATTACAGACGTGACAGAGATTGCAAATTAACAAATGACGTAGAAATTGAGGCACTCTTGGGTATTTTGTATTTTGCTGGCGCCTTGAAATCGGGAAGACTGAACGTAAGAGAACTATGGGATAAAAATGGCACAGGAATAGAGTCAATTTCCCTGACAATGACCTACAATAGATTCTAATTTTTGTTACGATGTCTACTCTTTGATAACATTTATGACAAAAGGAAAGGAAAGAAATTTATGAATTGGCTGCTATACGTGAAGTATTAGAGTTATTTGTTCATAACTCACAAAAGTGCTGTAGTCCAAGCGAATATGTAACTATAGACGAGCAGTTGGTTGCATTCAGAGGACGATGTCCCATGAAGAGTATATACCTACTAAACCAACAAAATGTTGGATCAAAATTTTTGCTAAGGTGGCTGTGAAAACATATTACACTCATAACTTGGAAATTTATGCTGGTATTCAACCAGACTGTCCATTTCACCGAAGTAACAGTGCACATGCAGTGGTGAAGAGGATGGTTCATCCCATCAAAGGAACAGGAAGAAATGTGACCACCGATAACTCTTTCATGAGCATACCTCTGTGTTTAGATCTTCTAGAAAATGACAAAATTACACTTGTAGGAACATAGAAAGAAAACAAAAGAGAAATCCCTCCTCATTTCACAACTACTAAGACAGGCAAGTTAACAGTACATTGTTTGGATTCAATGAACGCTGCACAATTCTTTCGTATGTACCAAAGAAAAAAAACACTGTTAGCATTATCAACCATGCATTATGATAAGGCAATGGATGAGGAAACGGGAGGCAGCTAGAAACATGAAATAATATCATTTTATAATAGAACTAAATGTGCTGTGAATGTCCTGGAACAGTTATGCTCAGCCTATGATGTAAGCAGAAATTCACGACGCTGGCCTCTATTTTCTTTGACTTACTAAACATGTAATTTGTTTGAACTGTATGGAAGAAATGCGTAGGCCTACTTAGATAATTGAATCAGATGTAGATTAGGCTATCATGTGCGTTAAATCTGAACTGCAAAAACATCTGTAAAATATTATATGTGAAGTGTGAATGATTGTTACATCCCTGAATTTTTTCATTGCTACACCCCTGAGTGAGGTATTTAGTTATCAAATATGACGTAACAAAGGTCAGCAGTAGTGAACTTGCATTTCCTGTGGGAGAGTTTACATCAAGAGATCAGGTGACCTTCAAACAGCGAATGGGCAACAATTCTAGATAACCTACATAATTATGATGATAGTGAACTAACTCATAACTATGGTGCAACAATAAATTATGACTCATAGACACGTCCTGCGTGGAAACATTATGTAAACATGTCACTTGAATGCAATTTGTGTACTATAATATATTTCATTATCAATATTTATATTTAATACGTTCCGTTATGCGTAACATATCCATTCTCATTACTGTAATAACTGAAAACAATATATTTCTTAACATTTAAATCTAATTGCAATGTTTAAACCATGTCTGCAAACAAAAACAAATGTGGATTACCATTGTAATCCAGGCGAGTACTGGTGTTACGGAATTTAACGCGAGTAACGAAGGGTTAAATGTCTTACGACACGAACAGTTATTTTATCCGGACCTGGAGATGTGTCTGCTTTAATGTTGTATAAAGCTTTATGAATATCATCTACACTCACTATTATGCCTTCTGGAACATTTTCGCTATTTACATCACCATGAAGAGGGGTGTTGTCGTTTGCTGTACTTAATACATTTTCAAAATGTTCAGTTATTATATTTAAGGGATTTTACAAATTTCCTTTTTATTTAAATTATTCAAAATTTGTCGAGCTACTTTACGCCTGTGATTATAAGAATTGTATTGAGTGAGTACAAATCGAATAATTATTTTGCTCTTTTCATTTCCCTTTATCTTTTTATGTTTGTTAATTCCGGATCCCAGTGGTCAACCTCACTTGAGGACGCATGATTTTAAATAAATCTTAGTAGTTGAAGATATAATGCAGCATATTTTTCCAGTGACATTTTATAACTAGAACACTTATTTCTTTCCTTCGGTGTATATTTATATCGATGGCTAAGAAGTGGTACTCGTATCTATGAATTTGCAAATGAATCAGAAAACTGTTTTACCCCTGAGTTACTGTAGCGAGGTTTTTCAAACCCCAGCTCACACGTTACACCAATTTCAGACTAGAAAGAATGCAATGGAAAATTGAGTCTCTGTGCACCTTCACATTATTTCTTCTAGATTTCTTTGTCACATGAACAGTTAGTTGAACTTACCACAGTCTAGCGTATACAGTCACGAAACTCAATACGTAAGGAATATGCATCCACAGATAGTTGCTAACCACTAGGGTCGCTACTATCGCCTCATCACAGACAATGCGAAATAGTACAGGCAGAGTCTATTGTTCCTAATACCCTCACAACTCAAGCTTCGTGACTGTATATACTAGACTAAACTGTGCTTCAAACGTTAACACTGCAGACGCCTTTTTTTCTGGGTTTTCACACACCCCACCACAGTATCGGTGTAAGTTTCTTTCTTTCGGTAATTTTAAGTTATTTCTAAATGCATGTTTCTTTCCACATTATTTTACGAGACGTAATAAGGCTGGTGTGAGGTGGGGATCGAAAAAGAGATTCTGGCGAAATTTAGTTTTTTTTCTTAAAAATGACATTATAATGACAAAGATGCAATAATCAGCAGTTTCGAAAGTTATTTGAAAATTATTCATTCGGTATTACAGGGTAAATAACAATATCAGCCTCGTCTTGCCAAATATAAGCTCGCTATCACCAAATATCACCCCGCTATCACCAATTTCATCAACGCTAAATGGTCTTATAAGCCTCATCTAGTCAAATATTACCTCGCTAACACAAATTCGCAAAGTATCCTATAGGATACAACAGGTTAATATGCTGTATGCTATGATTGTAAAGAAAAATAGAAAAAAAATTGGTAGGAATATTAAATTTCACAATACTATAATATTGTACAACAGAAGTGTATAGAAGTACAGAAGTCTAATCAAGGAAATATTGTCCCTCACAGATGACACTCCGAATGCCATGCTGTATGCATCGAAGAACGTAAGAGGTCTTGGAATTCTGAGAGCTGAATGGGAAGCCAGTATTCAACACTATAACATCTGTAGGCGACTGGAACACGTGAATGATGCACATCTACATCACATGAGAAATCTAGAAGAGGAGAAGAAAACATCTCTCACGCGCCTGAACATTGCTCCAAACAGCGTCACTTCTCAAACTAAAGGAAAACATCTCAGAGAAGTTCTCAGAAAACAATAATTCCAGTCATGGTGCCAGCTCCCACATAAAGGCAAAGGTGTTTGTACATTTGAAGAATGCCTCAAAGCCAACTCCTGGATCTCCTCTAAAAAGTGTTTTTCGTCCTCGGAATACATCAATGCCATCAAGATGTCTTGCAACGTCACCGCTGTGAGATCTGTCTCTGGCAGAACCTTCAGTACTACCCCTTGTCGCCATCCCGGCTGCAGCGAGGCTGAAACACTTGGCCACGTACTGGGGTTCTGTAAGAAGGGAGAGCTACTGCGTAACAACAGACACCATCGTGTCCGTGCAGCAATTGCCAACCTGCTAAGAAACAGAGGGTGGGAAGTACATGAGGAGATTCATTGTGTGTCTGAAGATGATTCACACAGAAGAGTCGATATAATTGCCATCAATAGAATAACCCAGAAAGCGATGTTCTTAGACTCTACGATTTGCTTTGAACGAGACACGAATCAAGCACTGCAGATAAATTATGACAAGCGAGTTAAATATGTACCTTGTCTTCCATACCTCAGTGAAAAATATGGCATTTTGCTTCACAACTGAGATGTTACAGGCTTACTATTTGGAGCGAGGGGTTATTTACCAAAATTTACATGTAATATCCTTAAATCCTTTAAAATTCCCTTTTATGAGGTTCAGAAGATTGTAATAGAAATTCTGAAGGCCTCTCTTCAAATTCTACATTATCATCTATATGTTAACAGGTAATTTTTTTTAATGTACAAATCGAATCATTATTTTGTTCGTTTCATTTCCCTTTACCTTTTATGTTTGTTAATTCCGGATCCCAGTGGTCAACCTCACTTGAAGACGGATGATTTGAAATAAATCGTAATAGAAATATGGACATTGTGATAGTTGTTTTCTTTACGATCCGACAAGGTTTCATAAACTAGTGTGAGCAATGAAGTTTTGCCAAGTTAAGGGCTAACACAATTTCCATCAGTGCTAAATAGCCTTATCGGCCTGATCTAGCCAAATATCAGCTCGCTATCACCAATTCCATCGACACTAAATGGCCTTATCAGTCTCATCGAGCCAAATATCAGCTGGCTATCACCAATTCCATCGACGCTAAATGGCGTTTATCAATTTCATCTAGCGAAATATCAGCTCGCTATCACCAATTCCATCGACTTTAAGTTGGCTTATAGGCCTCATCTAGCCAAATATCAGCTCGCTATCACCAATTCCATCAACGCTAAATAGCCTTATCACCCTCATCTCGCCAAATATCAGGTAGCTATCACCAATTCCATCGACGCTAAATGACTTTATCAGTCTCATCAAGCCAAATATCAACTCGCTATCACCAATTCCATCGACGCTAAATAGCCTTATCACCCTCATCTCACCAAATATCAGCTAGCTATCACCAATTCCATTGACGCTAAATAGTCTTATCGGTTCCCATCTCGCCAAATGTCAGCTCGCTATCACCAATTGCATAAAAGTTAATATCCTTGTAGTTGATATAATGTCGCCAAGAAATAGAATAAATGACAAAATTCCTCACAGATTTGTGAAAAAAATTAACACAGGTGTTGACTAAGTGCAGCGAAAGGCCCAACTACAGAAGAAGATGATAATCTTTTACGATGATTTTAATCGGTTAACTAGCGACATTGTATCAACTACGGAGTTATCTAGCATAAATAAAATTGGTGATAGCGGAATTATATTTTGTAAAGTCTCGGGACTCACCATGAGATTATCTTACATTCGCCTTGCAGTTACAGAATAACGCGGGAAAAAAATTCAACCAGGTAACCAGCAGACGTGGGATTCGAACTCGCCCCATCGTAGCCTAGTAGCAATAGCAATTCGACAAAGTACTAATGGCTTCATAAGCTTTTAGCATGATGTTTTTCGTTGGAAACTTCTAGAAACTTCCTTAAAATCATAAACAATCATGAACTGAAACAGCAATTTAACTTCAGCATTAATTTCCGTTATAGATTTTGTTTTGCTTGAACATGAGTTTTCCGTTCGGAGTGGTGTAGTAATTGAGTTGCTCACGTGTACATTACACGACTTCCAAGTCCGCGGTGACAAATGGACATAGGGGATTGGTTAAGTTATGAAGTCGTGCTGGCGTCAGCTGTTTATGCCATACTACGTAAGACCGCTTTGTGGCGCCGCTAGGACCCGTGTTTGATCTTGTATAAGCAGTTTCTTCTTGCAACTTACTACAAGTGTGTGCTTACAGAAAGCGGATAATACTTTTATTCAATAAATCGTATGTATGGAAATTCAGCCTTTGGAGGAAACTGTGTTGAAGTCAATATTTTTTTGTCATATGTACAAATTATACTCGAAAGTTTAGGAATTAAATGTTTCGCTCAGGCTTTCTTTGAGCATATTCCGAATCTCAGCGCTGAGTAATCTGATGGCATCACGGTGTTCCGAATTTCAACGATGACGTCACTGATGCTCCACCGGTGTCGCACCGGTGCCATCAGCTTGCAGAGGTTGTGACAGTCTCCATTAACCGCCATCAGTGAATCTGATTGGTTCTTGTGTAGGGCGGGAATTAGCAGACGAATGGCACCGTGCACTGTTGTGTCATGGCGGTAAAAAAATATGTTAATGGCTTATGAACGAACATGTCAACGTACCAGTTATTACTACTGGTTCAAGAAATAAATTGTTTATGTTCTCTTTTCTTTGAGCGAGATGAAATTATGGAAATTTCGAAAATCTTGCTCGCGTAGCACAATAAAAATTTGTACAGCCGCCTTGATAGCCATTGAACCTTCCAGCAGTTTTGTTCCTATTCCGCTGCAGCGTGACGTCATTGATGTCCACCGGTACGGTGAGATTCGGAATACGCAGATATTCTCCATCTAATTTTTCCTTGACTGTATATTATAATACTTTAATTGGCCACTTCATAATATTAGCTTATTCTGTTACTTTATCTTATAAATTGTCGTTATGTGACAAAAATAACGTACATAGGATTTATGTGCTCTAAGATATCTAAAATATGAACCAATTTATGCTATTACACTTCTACTACGTCATACTACTTTTGACCAATAAAACTGTACGAAAAGAGGTCTTTCAACACATCATGGCTGTTTATCGCTACAATTTTACCACTTCCCTAACATCTGTTTATTTTATAACTTCTCTAGCATTTGTTTGTTTTTATCACTTCCTTAGCACTTGTTTCTTTGTTTGCCAACATTTCAAACTGCTAATTCATTACGGTACTATAAAACATGCTTTGCAATCGTCATTTGTTTCCCGCCTAGATAGTTGACTGAAAATGGCGGCTCCGTTCAAATATTTTGGTGAAGGCAACATTAATGAAATAGAATTTTAGCAAGCCATTTAATACCTATTTCATTGTATTAGAGTACTTTATTTCTTCTAATCTTTATATACTTTGTTCTAATCGTGTAATAGTCAATTAATTCCCACTCGAGATTTTATTTTCTCTAGATAAATCAAAACCTCTAATAAGATTACTATTAACTATTACACTTTTACTACGTCATACTACTTTTGACAAATAAGACAGTAGGAAAGGACGTCTTTCAACCAATCATGGCTGCTTATCGCGCAATTTTATCGCCTCCCTAGAATTTGTTTACTTTTATCGCTTCCCTAGCGTTTTTTTTTTTTTTTTTTTTTTTTTGTTTTTATCACTACCCTAGCATTTGTATATTTGTTTGCCAACATTTAAAACTGCAAATTCTTTACGGTACTATAAAAAGTGCTTTTCCATCGTCATTTGTTTACAGTATAGACATTCAATTGAAAATGGCGCCTCCGTTCAAACGTTTTGGTGAAGCTAACGTTAGTGAAATAGAATTTCAGTAAGTCAATCAATATTTTATTGTATTAGAGTACCATACTTTATTTCTTCTGATCTTTATATACTTTCTTCTAATCGTGTAATATTCAATTAAATCCTACTCAAGTTTTGATTTGATCTAGATAAATCAAAATCTGTTGATAAAATCTAATATTTGCCCTTAAACAATATGTTATCAAACAATATCACATCGAAATTATTTTCCATACCTACATGCTGTCCTTGATATTGTAAATTGATTTGTAGTGTATAAAGTTATTTCTGAAAATCCTCAGGTGTAATTTGTGACATTTGAAGAGTCCACTGCAAGAATGATGGATGTCATTTGGAATACATTTTGCTGGAGAAGCGATTGAAAGTTTGAAATGCTTAGCGCTCAAAGCTTAACTGTGATTTTCCGATCATTACTGGACAATGACTATCAGTGTTAAAGCCATTGTATGTACATTCTCTATGTCTTAAGCTATGCATTGACAGTCTTGGGTTCATTTTCGACAAAAAAGTGACATCCATCATTCTTACAGTGGACTCTTCATTTATTTGTTAATATAATTTTGTATGTAGCATCTAAAACTATGACTGGCTAGTATCTGGAAATATTAACGCGGTCTAGGGGAATTAGTTCTGAAATACTTATATGAGCCCTGGGCATAAAGAGGAAGAAAACATGAAAGAAGATATTATCGCCCATGTCCTTTCCGCTTCACCGCTTTAGAAAGGAACACATAGTGAAACACACTTCATCAGTGGTGGATTTTAGACGACCAGCGAGAGCAGCACGCTATGACTCAAGCCCTATACAATCCGTCACTTAGCAATGATTTCTTTGAGCTATTTACGCCGAGTTCTGACCTGCATCACCACCTTGCGAATATTTGTTCACAGAGCATAGCACATCAAAACTGGATTTCTACATAGTATTTAGTTAACTTGTCATCATGTTCTGAAAGACTTAGACTGCACTTTATGATCTGAAATAGATTTGTAAAAAAGTAAATCACACTTTTTCAGTTTTTTGTAATTTTTTTAGGCACAATCTTTAAATATATATTCAAAGTCAAATCATATTTAGGCTGATAAAAATAATGTCTTTAAAACTTGAGAAAATGGATTATTAAAAAAAACTTGTTTTAGGGATTATTAAAGAGATGGGTCTTTAAAACCAAAGCTCTAAGTTCTTGTTTTTCAAGCTTCATTTAAATATATCCTGAAGTTCCAAATGGTAATGGCATTTTTACGAAATGACGAAGTCTGTTGCTCTATATTCTTTACCTAATTTTGATAGTCAAATTTTTTTGTTTTATTTAAAAAAAATAAATAAATGCATAAATATACTTAAATCAGGACTGCATTTAACATGTTTGCCATCCCGAGCCGTTAAAAAAATGATTCCCTCAAAACATAAAAACCAATTTATAAAAATTTAATTGAAACAAAGGCAGAGAATTGAATAATCAATAGGTCTATTCAAATGAAAGTAGTAAAGAGAAAATTATAAAATAACTATTCTTTTATTTTTCACTTCCATTCATAGTTTTCTGCCCAACGGCAGGTCTTTCTCTGTAAAACAAACACTCTGCAATCTGTGAAAAGCTTCTTGATTATAATTGCGCGCCTCTGTTAAATTTTTCAAAATTTCACAACTCGAGTAGTGTGCAAAAAATGCTAGTATAAAAAGTTTACCGCCCCCCAACACATGCCGCCCTGTGATTAAATATAGTTACCAAAGTTTGAAGGAAATTTTACACAATCAGAAATAAACCTGTTAGTTTTTTTTTTTCTAATTCTCTCTTCTGGTTAATGAGGACTAATTAAGCGTGTAGTTTTTCCTTTAAAATTGAACATATTTAAGATTATTGTGATGTAAAAGTCATATCTATTATGAAAATTAAATTATCATAATTCTATCCATCATACTAAGTAACAATAAATTATCATCATTATCATTGCGATCTATGATCTACAGCGATTGGGCCTTTTATTCCGCTCCTTTCTCACAATTACAAACGTTATCCTGAGACATGCTACTTATTTCCAAGCAGTGGAGCTGAAGTACAAAGCACTCGTATATTTGAAAGTATCCATTAATCGATTAGGTTGTTTCACTTTCTTGTTGCCTCTACTACATCGCGATACCAAATTGTACGTACGATATGTGGTGGAGCAATTTGTTATAGTGTACAAATGTATGGTGGGAATATATATCAACATTTAATTGATTTTTTAATCCTGTATGACATAAGCTTACATTGGCCTGTCATGCATATTTCATTACTTACACAGCACACGCCTTTGCTAGCATTGCAAAATCACTCGACGTAAGTTATTTTGTACGCCACAACATTGGTCGGAAAGATATGCGTATACAGTAATTGAAGCAGTGGCTACCCGTCGCATGCAGGCTAATGCAAATACAATATGAATGCTTGGCTTCGACTTGCTTGTCGCTACTGGATTATATGAATAAATATTTACTGTATGTATTAAAGTAGCCTGTGTACTCTTCGGTTGCTAACCTACAGCTCATATGATTGTCAACTGTCGACGTTTTCGCTTAGTATAGGCCGGGTTTCAATCTTCGTGGTTAAATATTCCGAAATTTTTTCTTGGGTTAATTCCATACGTTAAAGCATATACAGGGTGTTAATTCCAGACGTTAAAGCATATACAGGGTGTTAAAAAGTATCCAATATTTTAGGAGGTGATAGTATGCATCAAAACAAGGAAAAAATGTCTAATAAACATGGGTCCTACAACACATACTTTCTGAGATCTGAACATTTTTCATAGAAGGTCCTCAATGTGACGTCCATTTATGCCAATGATTTTTTCTGCCCTACAATACAGCAGGCTACCAGATAATCATACCATAGTTGACACCCCTAGTATGGAATACTGATTCGTCGCAAGGAATACTGAAAAGAAATGTTTGGTTGCGGATAGGAGCAGGGTTCAGCAGAGATAGTGTTGTGAATTTTCGTAATCAGCATGTGTAGGCTGATGAAAACTCCCATACAGTTGAAGAAATAAGGCATCAGCACCGATTCGCAATCAACGTATGGGCAGGCGTTCTTCGCGATAGATTTGCTACCACAGAGATTAACTGGGGCTCGTTATCAGGACTTTCTTATTAACGTATTGCTTACCCTGCTGGAGTATGTGCCATGTCAGCAAATACTCCAGATGTGGTTCATGCATGATGGATGGCACACCAGCACATTTTTCCGCAGTGAGCGTGAACACCTGACGTTGACATTTCAGGACCGCTGGATTGATTCGGGAGGCCCCACACCTTGGCCTGCTCGTTCCTCAAATTTAAATCCACTAGGGCCTAGACTTTTGATTATCAAGAACAACCAGGTCAATTTCAAAGAGAGTGTGATTCCTTACGCCGAAGGGCAGAGGAATGCACTGCCATGAATGGACGTCATATTGAGCACATCCTATGAACAAGTGTTCAGATCTCAGAAAGTTTGTGTTGTAGAACCCATGTTTATTAGACATTTTTCTTGTTTTCATGCATACTAGCACCTTCTAAAATATTAGATACTTTTTAACACCCTTTATACAGGGTGATTCGTAACCCATGCCATTAATTTCTGACATTTAAAAGAAAAAACTTTAATACAATTTTGCTCGTTTTTGCTTCCTTTTAGAGAAAAAAAAATATTTTATATGAAATATTTCACAGCGTTTTTTGGAAAGCTATTGAATTAATTTCCAATGTGCTAAGTCAATTTAATAGAATAGTGTATTATGATAATAAATAATTGAAACAATTTTAGTTTTGTCCCTTAAATTTGCAGAAATCTGATCCGAACAAATGGAAGTTTTCACTCTGCAAAGGAATTTTAAAATGTGATGTACTGTGACAATAATTAAAGCAGTGGTCGTTAGCAATCGCTGAAATGATAATGGGTAAGGAGTGTATTGGAATATGCATCGTCGTGCAGAAGGGAGAGGGAGAAAGCATACCCGCCAGCAGCCACGGATGCACGATAAGAGACGCTAGCCCGAGGGGCACTGTGCTGATGACCGCTCTGTGAAGGTTATTGCCTAGAGAAGTGTAACTCGCGTATGCGAGGAATGAGTGAGACAACGAGAAATGTAATAGGCCCATTGGTTTGAGCTTAACAAAATGGATCAAGATACACACTCTTTTCTTTACCCTGGAATATCTAATTACTCGTATTATAATTTGTAGTGCTCGGGAAAAGTGGCACAAGTAAAAAATTATAATTTTACAGGAGATAGACATAAACAAGTGCGAAGACAGTTTTTTTTCCATTTGATTTTCTTCTGTATGAATTATTGTAATGGGAGAAATACTTATGTCTCTTTTCCCAAATGAGCAGATGTTCTGCAAGGTGTCAATAAATTATTAAAAAATGTTTGTGGAAACTGACTTATGCCACTTTTCCCAAGCATTGCAGATATTTTTTCAACACATGGAGGAAAAGGAAACTAGATGGAAATAAAGTTATTGGTACAATATATGCTCTTGCTCCTAATGATCTGAACGTTTTTTTATACGCCTTTTGTTATTACATGTTAAAGGAGCTACATAATTTGAAAATCTACGTTTAGTGAATGGTATAATTTATCCAACTTTTGAACAGGCTGTCATTTCAAGAGTTTTAGTCAGTGAAGGCCGAGAATTGCACAACTTTTTGACTGAAACGGTTTCTTTTGATGCCCATACAGTTACGAAACTTATTTGCTTATATATGCTGTTTCTGTGAACCATTCTCGCCATTGGCTTTCTGGAATGATTTCAAACACCATTTATTTGAAGACTTTGCTCAGACGAATGACAACATACGCTCAGAACAAATGGCATTATTGGAATTGAAGCTGTTTTGAATTCCAATGGATTTTATTGCAAAACTCTTGGTTTTCCACTCCTCACTGCCTATATTCAAGCTACTTCAACATCAACTCTCCAAAATGGTCAACAGAGCATGGAGATGTACGCAAAGTTATACTTGGAACAAAAATCAATTGTTGACAAAATATTAAATGAAATTGACAATTCTACCGGTCAGAACATCATCTTTTTAGAAGCTCCAGGTGGCTGTGGTAAAATTTTTGAACATTCATGTTTATTAAACATTATTAAAGGCAGATGTGAAGTGGCATGGACTGGTATTGCTACATTGTTATTACCGAATTGTAAAACACTTCATAAAACTTTAGGCTTGCCAGTTTCGCTAACAGAAACTTCTTTTTCACATAAAATATACTTTATTCTTCTTGCTCCTACTACCACCCATTCCATGTTCTGAAAACAGTTGTTTACTAAATGCTCCAAATGGATGTGGAACACTGTATGTGATAAAGGATATCTTTGAAGTCCTCTTCCTATTTTACTTCCTTCTGGCATTTAAATTAAATTATAACGGGAATAGGCCTATTGGTAAACGTGGTAGTCGATATTATAGGAAATATCGCTTGTGCGCTTCCAAATACTAATGCTAGTCAACGGGGTTCCATATGGCTTCAATATATTTTGTAACACTGGAATGTGACATGATTGAATCGATTTTCTGCACTATAAATGTATATCAGTGATAATTTCTTCGTTTTTTAATTAACGACGCTGTATCATCTACTAGACTATTTAGCATTGAAGGAATTGGTGATGGCGAGATGAGGCTAAGGAGTCGACGTAGATTACCTGAAATTTATCTTACGGTTGGGGAAAACCTAAAAAAAAAAATAATAATAATAATGATTCAACCACATAAGTAGCCTATGCGGACACGTAGGACTTACATCCCTATAACATTAAATGCTAATTAAAAAGGTGAAAGACTTAATCTCTTGCCACTCTCTGGGCCGATTTGACCTGTCATAGGTTGACTTCAACTTCACCTTTTATAGGTGCTTTAATTCGACTGTAATCCAAATTTACAGGAAGGAAATTTACCGAATGAGATTTTCAGTTTAAATTTCCTCGTAATGTTTTAGTGCTAACATGTTTTTATATTGTGTTTAGTTTATTAGGCCTATGAGAAGTAATATAATAATATTAAAAGTTATTAGAAATTTCCAGCTACCAGGTAATGCGATCGGTTCTATATTACAATATAAATTATCTTTACAAATTCAGATGTAAGTAACTAAATAATGAAATGAGGCAACTCAGTTCTGTTTTTTTCGTGTGAAAGAGTATCTCTCAAAGTTTTGTTTCTACCACTTCAATGCACTTCTATGTGTGCCCCCCTTGTCGCCCTTAGCATATTAATGCGATAATCGATTTCCTGCTATGTCCGCTGTAGTATCTGCACAGTAACTGATGCGATGGCGTCTTGAATTCTATGCCGTAGGACTTTAATATTGGGAACTGGCCTCTGGTACACAATATCTTTTCCATAACCCCACAAAACGAAATCCAAAGGGGGTTATGTCTGGTGATCATGGTGGCCAAGGACGTGAGCCATCCCTCCCAATCCATCACCTAGGAAAATGGTTATCTAAGGATGTGCGTATCTCCTTTTGGATATGCTGTAGTTGCGGGAAAACAAATTCCTCTAGTATATCCAGGTAGGTATTGGAGTTAACAGTATCTTCAGCGAAGAAAAAAGGACCAATGGTTTTATTGTGCATAAGATCGCACCACACATTAACCTTTGGACTATGGCGATCGATTTCTCGAATCTCGCGAGGCTTTTCAGATTCCCAAATCCGACAGGATGGATTGGGAGGGATGGCCCACTCCCTTGGCCACCATAACCGCCCGACATAATGTCCTTGGATTTCTTTTTGTGGGTTATGCAAAAGATATTGTGTACCAGACGCCAGTTCCGAACGAAGAATTCAAGACGCCATCGCATCAGTTACTGTGGAGGTACTACAGCGGATATGGCAGGAAATTGATTATAGTCTTTATTCCTAAGGGCGACGGGGGGGGGGCACGCATAGAAGTGCACTGAGATGGTAAAAATAAAATTTGAAAGATTCTCTTTCACATGAAAAAAAACATAACTGAGATACCTAGTTTCATTATTTTGTTATTTACATCTGAAATTGTAAAGATAATTTATGGATACGGTGTATTTTATAGTTTCTTTCACGTTAAATGTTGTCAATCCTAATAATCTTATGCTGAGTTGAAAGGCCTGGTGAACGTGCGTGCTTTTATGTATGAAAATGTACGAAAAGCACTTACAGTAGAGGCAGGGTAGCCTTGCTTGAACTAATGCACCGGATACTACTTTAGTTGGCAAAATTGATGGATATCTATTACGCCAAGCAGCGCATTTAATACAGCCAAGACTTGAAAGTGACGTAGCAAATTTAATTGCTAATTAAATCTGCAACATAATCTGTATTCAGCGTCAATCTCTTCAGTGAATGCATTCAAATTTGTCACAGGGATATCTTGCTTTTCATTCGTGCACGTCACAGTCTCTATGAATCCTTATAAGAACATTTGCTTACTGCAACCCTGAGACTAGGGATTGGTAAATTATAGTAGGTTCTATCTCAAATAATGTAGAAATCATATAACATTACTTCCGATACAACCACATTACTACCATCAGCACAATAATAATAATAATAATAATAATAATAATAATAATAATAATAATAATAATAATAATAATAACAATAATAATAATAATAATAATAATAATAATAATAATAATAATAATAATAATACAGTACTTATGGCTTTTAAGGAACCAGGAAATTCATTGCAGCCCTTACATAAGCCCGCCATCGGTCCCTATCCTTAGCAAGTTTAATCCAGTCTCTACAATCATATCACCTCCCTCAAATCCATTTTATTATCCTCCCATCTAGGTCTCGGCATCTCCAAAGGCCTTTTTCTCTCCGGCTTCACAACTAACACACTATATGTATGCCCTATCCATCTGAAACGTCTGGATTTAATGTTCCTAATTATGTCAGGTGGAGAATACAATGCGTGCAGCTCTACGTTGTGCAACTTCCTCCATTCTTCTGTAACTTCATCCCTCTTAGCCCCAAATATCTTCCTAAGCACCTTATTCTCGGACACCCTATATCTCTGTTCCTCTCTCAAAGTGAGAGTCAAAGTTTCACAACCATACAGAACAACCGGTAATATAATAGTTTTATAAATCCTAACTTTCAGAATTTTTGAGAGCAGACTGGATGACAAAAACTTCTGAACCGAATAACAGGCATTTCTCATATTCATTTCCTCTCGTGTGTCATTTATATTTGTTAATGTTGCTTCAAGATATTTGAATTTTTGCACTTCTTCAAACGATAAATGCCCAAATTTTATATTACCATTTCGTACAATATCCTGGTCACGAGACATAATCATATACTTTATCGTTTCGAGATTTACTTCCAAGCCTATCTCTTTATTTGCTTCTAGTAAGATTCCCCTGTTTTCTCCAATCGTTTGTGGATTTTCTCCTAACATATTCACGTCATCCGCATAGACAATGAGCTGATGTAACCCGTTCAATTCCAAACCCTCTGTTATCCTGGACTTTCCTAATAGCATACACTAGAGCAGTGGTCGTCAGCACTCGCTGAATTGGGTAAAGGGTAAGCGGAGCCGTCCCGTGTGCCCCGTCGTGCAGCAGGAAGAGTTAGAGAGCATACCCACTAGCAGCTACTAATGCACCATAGTGCAGTGTGTTCTCCGCTGGTAAGGGACACTAGGCCCAGGTTGCTCTGTGCTGATGACCGCTGCTCTAGAGCAAAGTTAAAAAGTAAAATTGATACCTCATCTCCTTGCTTTATCCAGCAGTAAATTGGAAAAGTATCCGAGAGATATTGGACTATACGGACTCTGTTGTACGATTAACTGAGACATATTTTAATTGAACTAGTTTCTTGGGAATACCAAAATCAATATGGATATCATATAAAATTTCTCTCTTAACTGAATGATATGTCATTTTGAAATCTATTAATAAGCGATGTAGGCTACTGTAGACTTATACTCTTATTATTTATCCAATATCTGTCTAATACAAAAAATCTGATCAGTAGTCGATCTGTTAAGCCTAAAACCACACTGATGGTCCGCAATAATTTCATCTACATAATGGAATTAATGTGCTCAAAAGAATTTTGGACAAAATTTTGTACGACGTCAATTAAAGTTACTACAGTTAGTCTTAAGGATAGTTCAATTATGGACTGCTTCCATTTTTCTAGTACAATTTCTTTTTCCGAAATAGTAAGTACACGCTTCTAAATTTTAAATAGATACTGCGCTTCTACCGCTCTTTTATTAATTGTGCTGGAATTTCATCGATACCTAGAGACTTGTATTTCTTCACCTTTTTTATCGCAACTTCGACTTCAGAAAATGTGCGTTCTGGAACTAACTTTTCTTCCGCAGCCGTGTATGCATGTACTCGGCTACTGTTTACTTTCTTAATGGCTTTTTTATTCCTCTTTCTTCATTTTCCTATCATACCCTCGAGGTTATTTTTGGATTCGAGCTGTAAGGATTTTAATCCGGACGTAGGAGGATTTAATAAGCGATAAAGTCTAGTAAGCCTGCCTCATTAGGGAATTAGGCTATGAGTGCCGTATAGTAGATTTACGGCAAGTAAAGAATTCCATCCCTGATCGGGGCTTCAGACGAAAATTCGTTGGTCATTTGTCGCCTGCGCAGAATTTAGACTCTGAATAACCTCTGCAGTTCAAAGCGTCCTCTTCTGTAGAATTTTCTTTCTTCATATTTTTACTTTTTCTAGCAAATGCCACCACTTTTTTTTTCTGCGTCTGAATTTCATTCTGAAGCAATAAAAAAGGCGAGTTCTTACATTAGGGGAGGAAATTTTGAAATATTGATGAAATTGTGCTTTGGAAAGATATAAAAATGTTCCTATAATCTCAAACGTAACAATTTATGCTAACTTATATCCACTAGCTGCTTCGTATTGCTCATACTGATCTGATGAGCCATAGCTGAAATTATTCATTCATTCGTTTAATTTATTCCATAATCTTACGTGAGCAATGAAGGTTTAAGATGTGGAACAAGTCAAAATTTTGCAATATTACAATTACAATTTTTACAAATTTTTACAGTTTTACAATTTAGTAATTTTCTACAATTTTGTTCAATTTTTTACAATATTTTGGCGAGATGTAGTGAGATGAGGTGAGGTCCGAGGATTCGCCAAAATACTGTATTACCCCGGCATTTGCCTTTTGGTTGAGGAAAACCTAGGAAAAACCCAACCAGGTAATCAAATCTACCTCTTATGTTTGAATTTAAATATATATTATTTTATTTAATGTACCGAAGTACATATGATATTTCCATGCAGATATTATGCGTCATCATACAATGAAAGAGTAATGGAACGGAGAAAAATTCCCTCCGGCGCCGGGATTTGAACCCGGGTTTTCAGCTCTACGTGCTGATGCTTTATCCACTAAGCCACATCGGATACCCACCCCGGCGTCGGATAGAATCGTCTCAGATTAAGTTCCAAGTCTTGGGTTTCCCGGCGCCGGAGGGAATTTTTCTCTGTTCCATTACTCTTTCATCGTTTGAATTTAAAGTTGAAGTTTAAGTTCAGATAAATTGAGTAACATATGATAAGGAAAATTATATTACAATTTCAGTCAACAACTTATCAGAATGGTACAAAAACAAGTTTTGTTGCAATATTCACATTATAATTCTTGGTTGTATCCACGATATTTTTTCGATTTTACAGAAAATCATCATCAGGTGGAAAAGCAATAAATTAAACAAATTAAAGACAAGTGAAATATCAATATGAAGCATGCATAATGCATAAAACAGAATGGGGACATTATAATATGTCAAAATATTAAAACAACTTATAAAATTCAATGATAACATTCATTCAAGGAGTGATCTATACGCATATATATCTTTTAGATTTTAATTATTGCAAGAATATAAATTTAAGATATATGTATGATGAAAGTTAAAATTTTAACGACGCCATGTTTTGATGGTGGTTGAAAACTGAAGTTCTATGGAATATTTTGTCACAAGCCATGTAGCCTGTCGATGAGTTGATTTCAGCATCTGACGCTTTAAGTTAATTTTAAACTAATTTCCTTCAAATCTATAAATAAAGATTAAACTCCTTTAAGCTCCACCTCCAACATCATGTCTTAATCACCTCATCGACCAGAGTGACAAAATATTCCATAGAACTTCAGTTTTCAACTGCCATCAAAATATGACATCATTGAAATTTTAACTCTCAACATACATATAACTTACATTTATATTCTTGCAATCATTAAAATCTAAAAGATATATATGCGTATGTATCACCTCTTCAGTGCATGTTATCATTGTATTTTATAAGTTGTTTTAATATTTTGACATATGAAGAGTCCACTGTAAGAATTATGGATGTCATTTGGAATACATTTTGCAGGAGAAGCAATTGAAAGTTTGAAATGCTTAGCGCTCAAAGCTTAACTCTGATTTTCGATCATTACTGGACAATGACTATCAGTGTTAATGCCATATAACTCTGTGTGTACATTCTATATATCTTAAGCTATGCATCGACAGTCTTGGTTCATTTCCCACAAGAAAGTGACATCCATCATTCTTGCAGTGGACTCTTCAAATGATAATGTTCCCATACTGTTTTATTCATTATAAATGCTTTACATTCATATTCCACTTGTGTTAAATTTGTCTAATTTATTGCTTTTCCACCTGATGACTATTCTCTGTAAAATCGAAAATATTCGTAGATACAACCAAGTATTATAATGTGAATATTGTAGCAAAACATGTTTTTTGTACCAGTCTGATAAATTGTTGACTGAAATTGTAATATATTTTCCTTATCACTCTTATGTTTGGGTATACGTAGTTTTTGCATCCAATTTTTCCATCTATTAATTTTAAGCAACTGTCTTTTGAATTTGTAATCGGTATGCAGTGTTGATGATAAGAGTGTAGAGGTGATCGCGGTGCTAGTGGTAGAGGTTATGTGGTGATCGCCATGTGATTATGATTATAGTAGTGATGTAGGCCTAATGTCAAACGTGCCATTGGTTATGTTAAGAGCCGGAAGGGAAATTATAGTATCTACCAGGTTGCTTCAGCAATAAACTAGACAACCAACGGAAAAAACAAGGAACATCTATGTTTAAGAAAGGAAAATAACCCAACATCCGAATTAATTCAATAATTTAATCTACATTCTAACTGAAAGTCTAATATTAGGAATAAATCACTCTAGATATTAGGTACATCCTTTACGTGAGGGTAAAATTTCTAGTTATATATTTTAACAGTTTAAACGAAAATGTCAAATAATTTACTCGCTGTTTACGTGAAGAAAGGTTTTTACGATGAGGATATAGTAATTTAAAATTTAATCTTCGTAATCATGCGTTCAGTAATAACTGATTCTATATGTGTGTCGTGGTAGAATGGAAAAGTAATCCAATAAAAGGAATGCGTACGCGCCTTTTATCGAAATGACCTAGATATCCATGAAGCTCTAGTCCCATCCATCACATAAATTGGCAAAGAATCAAATATCCCCAGTTTTGTTCTATTTCTCTCTACTCCCACTAGAAGTATCCACTATATACTTGTCCAGAAGTCGATGGATATGTTGTCATCATTTGTAACAATTTGTCACAGCAGAGAGAGAGAGAGAGAGAAAGGGAAAGAGAGAATTGTGAAGGATCTAGTAACGATTATAGAGCCACCTTCACATTCATGTTCCTCAATATACCGATAAAACGATCCACCCTTCTTACACAATAAAGAAGAAAATTACAATTTCACTTCAATTCCGTTATTATTTGTCATCGTATACATAAAAAACAAACAGAAAGAAACTTTTGTTATTACAAGATAGCAACCATAATACATTAAAATAATAAGCAGAAAGCATCAGTAAAATTTGATGGTGGAACTGATATGCATAAGATTATCTCATGAATTTGTCATTACACCAACAAAAGAGAATCAAAACACATTTTTCCGTATATTTCCAAAGGAATAAATTCACGTCACGATCATAAGATACATTATTTCCAGAACTGCCGTTTTCAACGTCACACTTATGTAAATCAGTATTTTGTACCATGAAAATAGTGAACTCTAAACAAAGTAACAGACTGCTGCAAGTTGAAGATGAGTTACGTGTTGGCCTGTAATCATAAGGCCACGTATAGAGAAACTCTGTGCAACCCACCAAGCGCAGACTTCACATTAATTTAAATAGGTGAGTTTCGAAAAACGTCAATAATAATCTTTTATGGGACATCCAGAATAGATAGGTTGAGATTTTTGATACATACCTTTGTTTTTTCTAATGCCATTCAAGTTGCTGCGTTTTTTTATAGAATTTTCAATTGCGTGTTAACATCGACCTATTTACAACACTGGATGTCAGACACTACATAGAAATTATTATTAGTGCTCTTTTCTGACGGATCGCTCTGGAACGGGATTCCGGCACCTTTATGTTACATTTTTCATCATGGAACCGAAAAATGTGTGAATAACTATGTATTTAATATTATTTTTCTTTGAATTCCGCTTAGATCTCGAAAGTCTTAGTGGACGAAAAAGAGGTTAAAAACGTGCATTTTAGAATACACGAATTATGACATCGTGCAACGCTGCAATCAACAGGGAATATACATTAAGTTGTGTTGCTCTGAGCAACTCCTTTGCTTGTTGAAGGTCATTTCCATGTATATTGTTTGAAACTCTTAAGGAAAAATATAGCTGGTATGCTGGTAATTTTTGTGTTTTAAACTGTATTAGAGAACTGATGTCAAAGCTTATTTGATCTTGAACGAAATCTCGGAAAATTGGAAATAAACTCTACAACCTAATTTTAATTTAATGTTTATAGAACACAGACAATGATACACGCTTGTTACAAACTAAATTGAAGAACTATTTCTACACATTCAATTCAATATTCTAGAGGTAAAAAATAGTTATGCTTATTTCAGATTATAAAAACCTTTTTAAACGTTTAAAGGTCTAAAGAAAAAAAAGAAGAAAAAAACACAATATGCTTATTTTACGTTACAGTAACGAGTAAAATTAATAATACGGTATGCGCCAAAACAAACTATTGAAATTATCGCTCATCTGCTGTCTACGTTTTCCTAATAATGAAGTACAGGGCTGCTATAAAAGAAATAGACAAGTTTGATGTCCTATAAAACAAAAACAATTCATCATATCTAGAACCACTTGCACTGTTTTGTAAAGAAAGTCTTGAAGTTTAATTTGTGAAGTCACAAATGTTCAATGTGCAGAAGGAAGAAACGGAGATGATGATGAAAGAGGGGAAGTTTAAAAATGAAGGAAAAGTGAATCCGAAGTCCAGAAATTCTGCTTCAATTGGTTAAGGGAAAACCTCGGAAAAAACCTCAACCAGGTAACTAGACCAAACCAGGATATGAACCTGGACCCGCTCTTTATACGATTAGACGTGCTAACCGTTACTCCATAGGTTGTTAGAAGATTGAGTAGCTTTTGGCTTTGTCAACAAACACAATTGCACAATATGGGCAGACGAGCAGCCAAATGCAACCTTTGAATGGGCAAGAAATAATCCGAAAGTGAATGTGTGGTTAAGCATGACACAGACGACAATCTATGGCCCCTTTATGTTTCAGGAAGCAACAATTACTAGCATGTAGTATCTGGACATTACAACTATTTATGTTGTTTCAATTACAGCAAATTGGAGTTATTGAAACCGTTGTGTTTCAACAAGATGGTGCACCACCATATTTTGCGAACATTGTTCGTGATTTCTTGAACGAAATCTTTCCAGGAAGATGGATAGGCAAAGGACCACAATGCATGTGGGCATCGCGTTCTCCAGACTTAACCCCGCTCGGTTTCTTTGCGTGGGGCTACATAAAATCGCTGGAGTATCTAAGTAGGGTTCGCGATCTTTCAGATCTGAAATACC
Source organism: Periplaneta americana (assembly GCF_040183065.1). Taxonomy (NCBI): domain Eukaryota; kingdom Metazoa; phylum Arthropoda; class Insecta; order Blattodea; family Blattidae; genus Periplaneta; species Periplaneta americana. The sequence goes on along the minus strand of NC_091121.1, from coordinate 133,863,125 downwards.
GTACCTAATTATAAGAGCGATTGATACCAATACACCGCATACGTTGGCGAACATTTTTAGATCTACCTCACAAAGTTGGCAGCTCTGATTTCTAATGGAAAAGGTCATGTTACAGTGAGATAATGTGGTGTGTAGCAGTGTGTGTGAGTTTATTATCTCCATGAAACTCCTTATCATTTTTGGCCGTGTTCACTAAAATAGATAGTGATTTTATAAATATCCTGTACTTCTACCGTATGATCAAGAAGCATTGCATTACATTTTTCTTTTCGTCAGTAAATATTATCTTATTTTATTAAGTTCATAGTCTTCACTCCAAACATTTTTTACGGATGAAGTACCATAATGTGACATCGTCCTGCTCTCACTGTAATTGTAAATTTAACATCTCTGAATCACAGTCGTTATTGTTAGCACAAAATATAATTTACACATAGCATCATACACCAAGTGAATAAGGAAATCAACAGTTTTGTAGAAAATCCTAGAGGAGTCGATGTAGCTTACGGCACTCGTGTCGATGTTGGGTTCGGAGTAACTTTGAACTTCAGCTGAAGTGATTACGTAGTTGAATTGTTTTCCAAGGTTTGACCAACTGAAAGCCGAATATAAGATAATACCATGGTGTATCATCGGATTTATCCCGCCTAAGTACCATCACTATGACCCACTCCGAAAACGTTAGATAACCGTGCACTTCAAACACACTATCATTTAATAATATATTTGAAAATGAATAACCCACTATATTATCTTATTAAAATTATTGCCAAAAAAGGTCCTTTGCGACATATGAAATATTTATCTTGAAAACTATTATGGAATGGGCCTATGCAACACCACTGTTTAGGGAAAGATATTCTAAATTAAAAACTGGATGTAAAAACCAAAATCAGAGTACATAAACATTCTCATATAATATGAAACCACATATAACACAAATATCTCTAGGAAACAAATAATAATATTATTATAGTATTGACATTAGGTCAGTGCTGTAGTTGGAAACAAATTTTAGGGAATACTGCTGAAATCTCCTTGTTCAGACTAGAATCTATATGGGCTATTCCATATGAAATCGATCAGTAAAAAACCTCGCATTTTTTATACTCTAATTTTTCCCTACTTATACAAGGTGCTGAGGGGAGTGCATTTTCAAAAATATACTATCGGAAGTCAAACGGTTTTCGTATTATTGAGCGACAAATTTAGCGTATTTTATAAAAACAAGCCTCTTTCAGCGCTCAGAACTCTGGAACCACTTACTGCAGCACATTGAACGAGAGCTTATTTTGAAGCTGACATTTGGTAGGTTATGTTAAGAAGTAATCCTTATTTTTATTGTACACAGAGAGAGACAGATAATCTGATTTTACTTGCTTTTTGGCCATTTGTAAAAATGTAAAAAAATATTGAAAAAAAAAATCTTGCATTATTAAGAGGGATTCGGCATTGTTTGCTTAGTGGTACGGCAATAAGTTTCAATGGTATTAAATAGATTATTTTCACACACCTAGACTTGAACGGCGTAGTACCGCACGCACTGGCCGAGAGCTGAAGATAAGCGAGTGTTGGGAGTCATTTTACTCCTGTGTTTATGAAAACCTGTAATAAAGCCAGCACAGCCATGCGCTGCTAGACGACACATCGCGTGTTTGTTCTCTGGCCTTGCTTCCCTCAGCAATCTCCCGCCTCTCAGTCAGCTGGTTAGTTCACGCGCGTAGGTACTATTTATTTTCTTAATTTGGTATTTTCAATACTTTCTTATCAACATACCATCAGTAAAAAATATGTGTTTATTTGTACTTTCAATGCGGAATCTAACTATATATTTTTTAAATATTTTTTTTCCTAGCCTAAGGCGTCTTAATGTGGAAGAATCTAAACTTCTCCATTTCCATAAAAAGTAAGAAAATATGTTTATATGTCAATATAAACTTTAATTTCTCAACATCAAAATAAAGCATGATTTTGATCATTGGGTGAAAGAGTTTAGGAGCTACAACAGTTTAAAGTTGCTAAATTTATGAAAATACGATAAATTTAAATATTTTTTATTTAAACACTATGAAGTTCTGATGCCTCAAACTTTGCACAAAGCATTGTATCACAGTTCTCTAAGTAGGCATACAAAAAAGTTTCATTGTATTTAGAAATTGTAAGGTCAATTTTCTCTATATTTCGGTCGATTTGAGATGGAATAGCTCATATGGACTCGTACTGCACTTCTTTTCCAAAGTTACTTCTTCGTCATGTATCCGCATCTGCAGACCTCCTTCTAGATCGCAGCCACAATAAAATTGCATATAAGGCAAGACATTAAACGCTGCCATTGGTGGCCAACACATTTTAGGAACAAAACCTAGGAATTCTTTTACTAGAAGAGTATTTCTTTTCTTAGTACAGTAACGCTCATTCACTTCTTTAGTTTAAATTGGAATAGAATCTATAATATATAACTGGACTCAAGATTCATGAACGCACGAAAGGTAACAATATTTCCCTCCTCTAACAAACTGCTAGCATTACGTCTGAGCGCGTTTTAAAATTAGCGAATCATTGCAGCAGAATTCTTCAGGCGCCACATCATAAAATTAGTGTTAAGCGAAGACATCTAAGCAAGTTTTGAAATTGATGAATCAGTGTAGCAGATTTCTTGAGATGCCATGCCACCACAACTACTTTTGAAGAGCCAGACCATGGTTTTCGATAAAACAACGAATGGACTAGCGTTTAAGCAAACGATATGAGATGCCAGCCGCTACTTTTGTGCCAGATATCAAAATCAAAATGTTTTTCAAATAGCTAACATCCTCCATTTCAACGTATCTTGAAGTTTATTTAAACATAATTAATATATTTTCGAGTCTATATTTTTTTTCCGATACGCTAACAGCGAGTTTTATTTTAGACGGTACGGCGTACCGGCTCGTACTGGCCCAACTACAGCACTGCATTAGGTTTTATACCTCTGATGGAGGATCTGGACGATATGTACAGTTACCCTAGAAAAGGATGAGACGATTGAATATTCCTAAGTCTCAGATGTAAGACACTGCGCATGATCAGAGACCAGAGCACTGATACACAAGATAACGAATATTGAGTTACTTAAATTCAGGCTATTTGGTTTCTTACTAGCATCGTCCCGAAATTCACTTCAAAAACTGCAAAAAATATGATAATAATACGTATATAAAAGATAAATATATACATAAATCATGTAGTTAAATCGACAATGGACCTTCATGACTAGATCGACACTCCGCACAGAAAGGAAAGCTTTCGTGTCGTTTCAATAGCTCAGACGCTAAGACTTCTGCGTCTCGCGTAGAAGAGTGCGAGTTCGATTCCTAGTCTACACAACGATTTTTTTTGTTTAAATAACTTTGAAATAGCTAAATAACGTTGAAATAGAGCTTTACAAAGTCCTCAGATTAAGTGTTAATGATCACAGACAATACAAAATTACAAGTTATAATATTGTAAACGTTAATCTAATGAATGCATTTATACATACACACGCATACAATGTAAATGCATATATTAAAAACTAACAATTAAAATGAAATTTAAAAATATTCCTAAGCCACACAGACAAACTTTTACAAAGGTTTAGAGTCCTTAGACTATGTCATTTGTAGAGTAGTTATTACAAAATTTTATTAGTAGCTTTCCCATATGTGTAAGAAATGCACTCGCACAAAACAATTTTTGTTAAAAGTGTGGCTTTGGATTATTTCATTCTCACCCCTTCAGTTGATTTTAACTATTTTATCTACGTGTTTGCAATAGTGTTTAATTTAATGACCATTCAATTTTATTCATGTTATGATTGAATGAAAAAGCACTGTTGCAGTTATTGACTAATTATATATATTAATACTAATTATTAAACGCATCTCTTAAATAACCAGTTGTATTATCTTTTGCAAAATCTTGAATGTTTAAGTTGTCAATAATATTTCTGTACTATATACTATAAGCCATTAAAAGAATTTGCAATAGATTTGGGGTCCTCTAGTTTATAATCACTGGTTTTAATGAAAAAATATTTTCTTTCTTAGAATATCTATAAGTTTAACTTCAATAATATTTCGAATAGCTTTAATTGCATTATCTGAATGTTGTACTTTTCTATTCGAATGTATTCTATTTCCCTCTTTCATAATTTTTGATAAATTACACCGTACTTCTTGTAGTATTTAAGAACATGAGGATCATTGCATTGCAACTCATTACATATAGATTCTTCTTTTTAATACATGAGATTTTGAAGTCCCTGCGTTATCTACATGTTTTTATTTTTGAATTTTTTCACAACATTGAGCGGAGAACATCCACTAAAGTGATTCTGAAATTAAAGTGAAAAATACAATACATTTACTCTTAATATCAGTAGTACCAGTATCATATACGTTTTTCCAAGATTCATTTGTAGACATAAATGTAAATAGTCACTAGATAGAGCATTTACGACCATTTTTTAGTTTTAAAATTAATATTTTGAAATTGTTCAGTGACATTGGAAACACTTAGGATTTGTTTATCATGTTCAGACAAGCCATTGATTATAGGTTCTGTCGAATAGGAATTCAGTCTAATTCTGTGTACAAAACTTTTATCAATGGCTGTGCTACTTCAGCTTCTTTGCTGTGGGAAAATGACTCTGCGACCAAGGTTTCCAGTTTCAAGAAGTGAATTTAATTTGCTTTTACGGAAAAGTTCCGAGAGATAAACCATGTTTATGTCACTACAGATCACAAATTCCATATGAGATTTCTAAAGTCTTTTCTTTACAAATTCAATGTTGTCTATAAATATTAATAAATAGTGTAAGAAATATGAATGATTGTAGTTAGAGGTCTGATTTACATTATAAAAAGCAAGAAGTTACATTCCTCCGCAAGATTCGAACTTTCGATGATGGTTTTGTTTCTAACGCACAACCACGGACCTATGCAATGCTTATGTTAATAACCTACAATTTAGCTGTAGCAATGTGGTGTCATAACTTGGGATTTGTTTACTTAACGTAATTAGATTTAATTTGATTAGCTTCGTAACAATAATTGGACTTCCTGTTATATCCTGTTATTTAAATATTTAATTTAGGGTTGATTTATTAACTCTTACTGTGCAAGATGCCCCTTATTTCAATAATTCTATATCACGCTAAATAGTCATTGTCTACACTAAAGTATTATCGTCATCCATCATTTCTCATTGTAATGGCGTACCGGCGTGACATGAGACAGCGAGTTATAGCTCTAGTTGAGGCTGGATATGGGGCTAGATCTGCTGGCCGTTTGGTCGGTGTTCCTGGAAGTACAGCAGCGAGGGGGTTCATTGTTACAAAATTCAGGGGAGGTCGAAAATCGCCCTATTCCTGGGCGTCCGCGGATTTCTTCATTGGAAGAGGATGCTCTCTTATTCGAGACAGTTCGACTGGACCCCTTTCGGACTGCTAACGAAATAAGAGCAGCATCCAACTTTCCTGGTTCTTCACAGACTGTGATCAGCAGGTTGAGGAACCGCGGTATTAGGAGCAGGAGGGCTGCGCAAATGAAAATATTGGGGGAAGCACAAGCTGTCAACCATCTTGCCTTCGCTACCAATCGAGTGGATTTCGATTGGAGAAATGTATGATGGTATGTGGACAAGATTTTAAGTTAACGGGTCTCTTTTTGTTTTTTATGATTTTTGTTTCAGGAAGAATACTTTTAACTTCCAAGTAAGATTTATTTATTTTTTGACGAGGTTCAGCCCACTTGTAGACCAAAAAATTGGGCATAAATTATTCCATATTTTTCGACAAATTATACAGTCGAAGAACTCTGAACAAAGTAATTACACCTCAATAAAAAAAGTGTTTTACCTGGGATCGAACACGAAACATTTCGGTTATACGGTGGAACTGACACGCTACTATATGAGCTACCGAGACAAGACAGTGACAGCAGCAGTCCAGAATGTAGATCCGATATCAGGCATTTGCCATTCGGTATAGAGAAGCAATGATATTTTGTTACCCGAGCTATGTTGTGAAATCGTGGCCTTAAATGGCTGTCTTCTTCGTGATCCTTATTCTGATTCTTGTCCTTGTTGTGGTCCTTATAACAATTCTTGTTCTATTTGTCATGGTACTTATCGTTATACGTCGATATCGAGTGAACCGCGCTGTAGAACTTTAACTTCCGACAACCAAGAATCGTCTCATTCTTTTTAAGAGTAACTGTACATCTAAATTATCAGGCAGTACATCTTACTTTACGATATATCCAGAGAAAGAACTGTTTGTATCTTAAGTTTGATTAGTGATATATTACTTGTAAAACATGTATGCAATGGAAGGGGAAAGGAACTGGTCATCCTAACCCACTATCTCCTGGCTTAGTTGCCTCATGAGGGATGCCTTATTCTCGTCATGAGATTCAAACCTGTCTTCGGACAGTTCAAACAACAGCAACAGCAGCAGCAGCAGCAGCATTAGACACATTACATTTTTTGAAATCATATTTTTCATATGATTAACTTTCCAAGATATTTAATAACAAACCTCCATTACTTTTTATTTTACGCGTATTTTAGGTCTGTATCGAAGTAAGCCAAAATAAATTGGACACATCATTAGAAAGTAATATTATGGTAGATATACTTGGAAAGTTTCAAGAAGTAATTACCTCAGAACAAATGATAATTAACAATAAGAAACTTTATGATTTTCATATCGAGCCTAATGTAGTTTCGAAATTTAAAGAGAGGCGATTAAAGTGGATTGGCATAATTCATAGAGACAGAGTAGAAAGTGGTAAGATTAAAGAGTCTCACAGCATCTAAGATTTAGCGACAGTCTAGTAGATGATTTTATAAATGCTCAATAATTAAGTAAATAAATAGAAAATAAATAATAAATAAAAATGAATGAAATATTTATTGGAAGAGAATTTCTGAAGAGATACTTACTTACAAAGATATTTTGAACACAACAGGCAAGAATGATTACAAAATTTTTTTTGGGTTATATGATGACGATGACGACGACGACGACGACGACGACGACGACGACTTCACATATTTTTTAGAAGGCAGAACTAGGCCTAGTATCCCGGAAAATAATTATTGGACATTCTATTGGATCATGGAAACATTTTGCTGCACTCAAAATGAGTCTAAAATTAATATTCTACCAGTTTAAAAATTAAAGTTGATAGTTTTTAAAGGGCGACGGATTTGTTTACTTTTCAGTCCAAAGTAAGACATCTTGTTCACTTTTAGATCCAAGTCTCATTGAGTTAAGACTAAACCAGAATCATTGCAAATAACGGTTATCAGAAATTACATTTCATTTATATTTCATAGAATAAATTGCGTTCGTAAATAAATTTGTACATAAAAACAAACAAATCATGTAATAATCTATTAAGAATACTTACTTATGGCTTTTAAGTAACCCAGAGGTTCACTGCTGCCATCACATAAGCCCTCCACCGGTCCCTATCCTGAGCAAGATTAATCCAGTATCTACCATTATATCCCACATCCCTCATATCCATTTCAATAAAATTCACCCACCTACGTCTCGGTCTCCCCAATGGTATTTTTCCCTCCGGCCTCTCAACTAACACTTTACATGCATTTCTGGATTCGCCCATACGTGCCATACTATATGCCCTACCCATATCAAACGTCTGGATTTAATGTTCCTAATTATGGCAGGTGAAGAATAAAATGCATGCAGTTCTGTGTTGTGTAACTTTTTCCATTTTCCTGTAACTTCATCCCTCTTATGTCCAAATATTTTCCTAAGCACCTTATTCTCAAACATCCTTAACCTCTGTGTTTCTCTCAAAGTGAGAGTCCAAGTTTCACAACCATACATAACAAAGGGGTAATTTAATTATTTTTATAAATTCTAACTTTTAGATATTTTCATAGTCGACTGGATGATAAAAGCTTCTCAACCGAATAATAAGAAGCATTTCCCATATTTATTCTGCGTTTAATTTCCTCCAGAGTATCATCTACATTTGTTACTGTTGCTCCAAGATATTTGAATTTTTCCACCTCTTCGAAGGAGAAACTTCTAATTTTTATATTTCCATTTCGTACAATACTCTGGTCACGAGACAATCATATACTTTGTCGTTTCGGGATTTACTTCCAAATCTATCTCTTTACTTGCTTCAAGTAAAAAGTCCAGGTTTTCCTTAAGAGTTTGTGGATTTTCTGCTAACATAATGACGTCATCTGCATAGACATGGAGCTGATGTAACCCGTTCAATTCTAAACACTCTCTGTTATCCTCGACTTTCCTAATGGCATATTCTAGAGCGAAGTTAAAAAGTGAAGGTAATAGTGCACCTCCTTTCTTTAGCCCGCAGTGAATATTGGAAAAGCATCTGATAGATACTGGTCTATACGGACTCTGCTGTACGTTTCACATTTTAATTAATCGTACTAGTGTCCTGGGAATAACAATTTAAATAGGAATATTAACCTATATAAAACTTCTCTCTTAACCGAGTTGTATGCCTTTTTAAAATCTATGAATAACTGATGTGTCGTACCCTTATACTCCCATTTTTCTTCCAATATCTATCGAATACAAAGTATCTGATCAATAGTCAATCTATTACGCCTAAAACCATACTGAAAAAGAATGAGAACGTAATCTTGAAATTAGAAATAATAGTGCATAAAAACAACTTTTTAAATAGTATAGCTTCGAGTTAAATATAAAGTATACATGAATAATGGAAACTGGATATAAAGAACACTGTAACCGCCAAAAAGACAAACAGTACGAAACAGGGCTTTCTTGTGCATCTTGTAATGTAAGAATATACATTTTGCACATCTATGGGAGAAGCTAGATTATAAATAAAATTATAATGGGTTGAGCCAGGGACTTACTCTGTTTTTTTCTTTGGAAAAAATGATATTAAAAGATAGTGGCACTTACAGCCCTTTTTATGTCCAGTCTTCAATTCATCATGATCCTGAGTGGTTAAAGTCATAATTTCCAGCTCCAATTGTCCATAGCGTTATTTTGCAATACCTTATAGGTCGTGCCTATTTTCACGATAGCGCTCGGCCAGGAGCTTTTCGACATTTGGAACTCTGAATTAATTTTATACCCGACAGGGATTACTGCAGGATTGACTTAGAGGAACATGTGTGACTTCTTTGTTATGGACAGGTGGCTGCCAATATTCACGTTGCACGTCAGCTCACCAGCCTAGGGTTTAGCTGAGAATGCATGAAAAATCTTACATTTCTTTGGAGGAACTTCGCTAACAACTTCCATTAGTAATACAATCAATAGATATATTACAATGTACTATTCTATAATAAGAACAGAGTAACTTCAACGAAAAGGTATAAATTCAGCCACATTGCATTTCGGGTAACTAATGGGAATAGCGATGAAAAAGACTTCCCTTTGTCAGTTTGAAGAATTTTGAACTTTGAAACTTAATGAGGGTGGAGTTGTTCAGATTTTGTTTGTAAACTGGATAATTAATTGCGATTTTAAGCATGATGTGCTCCATATTCAAACTGAAAGGTTTTAGAATCACACTCGGCTCAATCAATGATCGAAATTTGTAGAAAAGAATGGATTTGTCCAACTTTGATAAAACCTCTCATTTTATAAATAAATTACTCTAAACTACGTAGTCCTACATGATAATTATTATACAAATTATACATTGACTCCGCTAGTTTAGAACCGACAGCATTATTCAAAATAAATAGACCGGAAATTGTTTGCATAAAAATGTTTTTAGTGTAAAATGGCTTAGATTTGAAAACATATCATCCCCTCAGCACATGCCACACAACTGAAACAACATACCTACGTACAACGCAGTAAACGACAAAGACACGCAGAAAATCAACACAGTTAATGTAATCACATCCATAATTAGTAACTTCACTCTTCCTGAAGGCCTTACTAAACTTGTTGGATATTTAAAAAACAAAATTATATTCTTGAAAAATAAACATTATTTAAAACCAACCGTAAAGCGAAAATGTTCTGTTTAATGATAATATTTACTTTCCTGAGTCAATACTTGTTAGTGTGAAGCAATTTTATAAAAAAAAGAGAAAATACAATGTTGGTATTAATAAAATATATCTTAAGGTAACCGGGGGTAACAATGCCCACCTAAGGAATAAAACGTTCTTTCTTCGAAATGGAGACGTTCAGCAATTTTTAAATAATGGAATAGAATACTTTTATAGTTGTCCTATAATATTTCACTCCAAATAAATATTCAAACAGACGCATAAATGCTATGGGCACTGAAAATTAACATCATATTACTGGGTCTTATATCCTGCTGTGACAGATAATAAGGCCCACAATAAAGAACGTAAGTATTGAACAATTTGGGCGTACAAAGTCTTCAGTTTTTTCCTCAGTGAGACCTACACATTCATCGTACACCCCAACATTCACAAGAGACACACACACACATGCATCACTACAACAATTGTCTTCGCAGACAGAATACATCCGCGTCCCCTGGTTGTTTACAAATCCTGAAGTTGATGGTTCATCCAATGCTCTACCTGCATTAGGAATTGACAGTCTTTCGTTTGTTTCATTTCTTGCAAAAAAGATTGTGCTTCAAAGTTTGAACTTTTTAGTTCAGGGACTTCTATGAACTTGTGGGCGTTTCCACGTATTTATTTAATGGGCCTTATTTCCTGCTCTGTTACTTCGCGTCAATTTTAACTTATGGAGTGCTAATATGCTCTTTAGCGAAAGTTTCACGGTAGCCACAAATTTCTTAATGTTTACACAATAACGTGCATTTAATATTATATTAATAACACAGAGTAAAACGATTAAATATCAACTTAAATATTGCAAAATTTAATAATGAAAGCAGAAATGATCACACATAACTTATGCCACCTGTCAGCTACAAACAAGAACGAGAATCTAATTTCTTTATATCTCACTCGAATGAAAGAAGAAACAGATCTTGATAGCTGTTGCTGTCTTTTGCAAAAGTGCATAACTAATGGCAAAACTAGGTAGTGGGACTTATAACATGCTGGGCCTTAATACCCCCAGGCACCTTATCATAATTAATTATATTTTTAAAACATTTTATTTCCTTTAAGTTCTAAAATGCAAGACATTTAATTGTAGAATTACATCTCATAAAACTCTATAACAGATATCTCGGCCAGTGGTTTGATGGTGAATTTATATTGGTTCTTTTCACTAATACATATTACTCTAGAATATCATTTTGAATTCTTCAACATTTTTTAAATTTCGGTCACAAAGAAAGTGAGCCAAAGATTGAAGGATATTATGGTTGAGTACACTGGAACAATACTATAAGACGAATGTTGTAAAGAGTTTCAATTACATATGATTTTTAGATAATATCCAAAATGGATTGAGCTGTTTGTGATCGCGCATTGCTCTGTTTCAGTAGCACTCTCTTTCAACCACTTCCGTTTATAATAAAACAAATTTGCATAAAGTCATTCGAGCTGTTCGGAATAAAGCTAAGAACTTACGGAGTAACAGCGAGTTTGTTCACCGCTGTGGAGTAACGGTTAGAACATCTGACCGTGAAACGAGCGGGTTCGGGTTTAAACCCTGGTTGGAACAAGTTACCTGGTTGGGTTTTTTCCGGGTTTTTTCTCAACCAATTGAAGCAGAATTGCTGGGTAACTTTCGGCGTTGGACCTTAGTCTCATTTCGCCATCATTAATTCACGTACAGTATCTTCATCATCCGTACCACAGTCCGCATTAATTTCATAGTGCGGCGTGTTGTACTTGTACAAGAGTGCGGCTGTTCGGCTACCCGAACATTCACGGAATAGAAGTGGTAAGCACAATAAGTCTTAGGCTGCACTGTAAGTCTCGGGTCCTTCCTTCGTACAAAAAAAAAAAAACGTATTTGAAGTGAGTCATCATTTTCCCACAGTTTCGCAAGACATAGCGTTATTTCACACTTAACTTAAGTTTCAGAAATCGCTGTAAATAGGACAGCAAATAAAGATTCGCTTCATTTACATAAAAAGACTTCGACACTGCAGTTTATCCGAGACCTCCTATGTTTACCCTGGAGTCAGTTACAATAATGAAAATAGATCAAAATACTTTTTTTTTCCGATGGCCTTGATGTGACCGATGCACTATATATTTTGAAGATCCAAGTTCGCCTGCCAACTTAGGGCATATTTAATGAAATTTTCTCGAAAATGTTAAGCTTATTTGCAATATTCCGTATAAGAAATCGTTTGGGGAGTGATAGATTTCCTAAGCTAGTGGAAGGTAACTTTTTACAATCCTTTTGGGATGTGATGTCTAGAATTTGACAAACAAGAAAGTCTAATAATATTTTGTTCCCAGAAGGACGGTTTTCGAAAAAAAAAAATGGTCTTTTGTAACTTGAAATTACGATTAAGTTTTTCATGAAACCCCTCAAAATTGGATTTTTTTCTCATGTAGGATGATAGAGTAAGCTATGTATGGCCACATTACAGTAGTATTTTAATAGAAAATAACACACATTTTGAATAAATCGCGTTAATAGTCGTGTATACATTGCATGGGAACAGGGTTGTGACACGCTGGCAACACTGTTTCTTACGTACGCAAACCACGTGGCCGAGCTAGGTGTACGGAGCGGACGATACGCTTACATTCACTTCGTCATTAGTTGCAGGGTACATGCAGTTCGAAGCAATTGAAATACAACGAGATGCCACAGTTTTCTAATCGTGAGTATCTGGACATGTTATTAATTTATGGCAAAACTGGTAACAATGCCGCTGCAGCTGCTCGCCTGTGGGTATACCGTGACAGATAACTGGATGAGGAGTGTGAAAGTTGTAGACACACAAATGGTGGACACTTTGAACAATACCTTTAAAAGACACTGTAGAGAATTGTGAACAAAATTTAACAGGTACCTCACACTAATGTGTACAATTTTCATTTAGTTTCAAAGTTGTCTATTTCTTCCAAATATTGTATTGTAATTGAGTTGTAGTGACATCAACTGTGTGATCCTCAATGTAAAATAATACTGTATTTCAAGGATTAATTTTGTTTTATGCATAATTTTTCATTCTGCAGTATTATTGATGAAATTGCCTTAAAATGTAACGGAAACTACGTGTTTGTTCGTACTAAATTTAGTACTGCAACGATACAATAATGAAAAACATAGTTCGATAACGATACAATAGATAACGAATAACATAGTTCATGTAATTAACATGTTACGATTACATAAATTTTGATATGACTGCATTCTCAACAGATGTTTTCGTTTATAACACGATATGTGTACATCCTCTCAAAACCCCTGCCAAGTAGATGATTGGAGCATAATTCAGTATGCTGGGATGCAATGATCTTGCGAAGTAAACACTACTACTGACTACAACGTTGCAACATTGCAACATTCGTTTTCTCGAAATATTACAAAAACTATTGGTCGTATGAAAAATTATTATTTGACAAAACGTAACCAAATTGAATGACATGATCTGTTATGTGTGTGAAGGATTGTAAAAGGTTATCTCCCTCCCTGTATATATTATTAAAACATTAGAATGTTTTCACAAGGCTTCTTTGTAAAAATGCTAAAGAATCATTCATAGATCTACCTAAAATTCCTCTGAGATCCATTTCTTCATTATTTTTTAAAACTAACCTGGCATTGAAAGAAATAATAATTTCTTTCTTCCGTCTTAAACTTTTAACCCAAATAATACTGACAATATATTCCAGGCTATATTGATATTTCAAATATGTATAGAGTAGTTATTTTAATATTCACGTGACTGTTGCTAGGAACAACGAGATTTTTTTTTTGTCAGAGCCCAATAGAGTAGACGATCCCTCTGGATTTACCTATCTGCCTTGATGATGAAACTCGTATGCAGTTCTGAAAAGTTGCAGATGCAGGGTTCTAAGACAGCACTACACGAAGATCTATTTTTAACACACTCACTGCATAGGGAAAGCCAGAGAATTCATAATATTTATAATTTATGTATTGTATAAGGTCCAAAAGACAGTTTTCAAGGCATATGTTTCGCCTCAAGTTGCTGGCAATGTCTTTTGTTCTAAAGATTCTAGCCCAGGAGTCGTCATCTCAGTGCCTATGGTGCAAGCACAGTTTGCTCGCTAGCTCAGTTCTATCCCTCAGACATCAACTGTGCAGCAGGAGTTGGGGGGAAGGAATCAGGTGATGGCAGTGGCGTCCGTTCACTTATTCAACCCTTTTAGTCAGTTTGTAATAATTACAATAAAAATAAATACGGAAGAAGCATTACTTAATTTATTTTAACAGTAACTGTGTAATAAGTAAATCACTTTTCAGTTGAAGACAAGAAACCAGTTGTATTTTTCCGTTATGTATTTTAACGGTTTTGAAAGTAAATAGTTTTTTTTTTTTCATATTAAAGTAATTGAGAACTTACAGATCTATAATGCATTTTCACTGTTACAAAATATTAAACAAATCGAATCCATTAGTAATATTTAAATCATGTCATCCAATGCCTTTGTTCAAGTGTCGTTAATAAAATAAAATAAATTATCTATTTTTTATCTGACACTATATATAACAAAAACAATTACTTCTCATTATGAATAACATATGAAACATATTATTTTTCCTGTTACAAGACTGAAGTAAATTATTTTATTACATTGTAAATAACAAATTATAAAAATTATTTTCGCTGTTCATTAACATTGGTTTTCCTGGATTTTTAAATCAATTTTCAGTTTAAGACAACAAACATGTTGTACTTTTTCGTTATGTATTGCAACGGTTTTGAAAGTAAATACTTTTTCTTTTTTCATATTGAAGTAATTGAGAACTTACAGACCTATAATGAATTTTCACTGTTACAAAATATTAAACAAATCGAATCCATTACTAATACTTAAATCATGTCATCTTATTCCTTTGTTCAAGTGTCGTCAATAAAATAAAATTATCCATATTTTATCTCATACTATGTATCACAAAACCAATTATTTGTTATTATGTATAACATTTGAAACATATTATCATTTCTGTTACAAGACTGAAGTAGGCCTAAATTATTTTATTACCATGATAATAACAATAATAATAACAAATAACAAATGATAAAAATTATTTTCACTGAACATTAGCATTGGTTTTCCTGGATTTTTAAATTCGGTTTTCCCTCACTAACTGGTCAATTTTAGGTGTCAATGCTCGTGTAGAACACAATCGAAGAAGGCATTGTAAATTATGGTCAGAAAGTTGACTTCTGTGATGGGATGCGTTGGCTTGGCTCGACACACTGCACACTACTACCTCCTCAGCCAGCGTCTCGGCGCTCCGAACTAGTATGCAGGCCAGTTGACAGTGGCTGTTAATCTAGCAAAACGTCGACAAGAATCCATGTCTGTGTAATACTTGTACATTTCTGAATCTGATTGTGCTTCCACATTTACGTCTTAGACTATTACTATTGATACAATTTATGTTTCATATGTTTAATTTTAGACTTTACTTATTTCTGTCTATTTTACTCCCTTATGCCGGGAGCAGCGGTATTCACAACTACAACATTGAATGAAAGCCATGAAACTCAGTCAGGACACTGACGTGTCTCCATTGTCAAATTAATTCCCTGTGTTGTCTTCATTTGTGCTTATTCCATATCACGGAAGTTCCGTTTTGTCTCGTGATACCGGATCGATTGTTCATAAAGTGTGTTGAAGATAAAACCCAACGTAAAACAGTGGAAAGAATACAAATTTACCTCTTTAGAATTTATATCAAGGCCGAAGGTAAGGCGGAGGTATTGTTTCGGTTTGTCCCAATAAGCCTACCTAGGTTTTAGCTAAAGAAACACGCAAAATCTTAATCTCTGACGACACTAAAAAAAGAAGACTTCCCGTGCGCTATAAAAAATCGCATCCTGCGAGAATTTAATAGCCCAGCTTTTAAAGATTACGGTGGATCTACTTGGCTGTTAAATACAAACCCCCCAGAACGTATTGGTCTGATACGTGATATAGGCTTAATAGAGCCTAGGAGAACGAAAACTCGAGATATAAAACCGGATAGCAAATTCCATTACTTGCAGAAAAAAATAATTTTGCTCACGATAGATAACATCAAAATGAATTTCCCTTGTCCTTCAGGATAGTGATTCTCTGAAAATCCGCCATATATATAGAGTGAAAGTGAAATAATCCTGTAGAATGAAAGGGACGATAGGGTACACTTAAATGAATTCAGAACGTATATTACGGTTTTTTATTAAATGTACGGTTAATTAGAAAACAGTTGAAAGTTTCAGCAGTCTGGCAATATCACCGCTAACAAATTGCTCTTTCTTCTCATAATACAGACGTAAGAGGTCAACGAACTCAGGTCTGTCTTCCTAGATGAACCACTTTTCACCTTCCTTTCAAGCTACAACGTTGCAATCTGTTCGCATTATTCAGTGGCTTGAAAAGAGTTGTTTTTAAATCAAATTTACACGAACACTGTCCATGCTATGGAAATATTCCAGAGGGATAAATGATTCATTATTAGATTTTCTATCGATATGGACAAAAATCACGATCCTATTCGCAATATTTACCGAATATGAGGGTGTTAAACATTTCAAAAAGAAAAACTTTTGTCTGAAAAAAGTATGGACTTTCCATCAATTTGGTACCTTTACACTTTTTTGTTACATCCAACATGAGCTATTAGCTCTGAAAATCTAAAGAATTATTTTACTTTCACATCTCGGATGGACTGACCGACCTATGATATGAGCTAACTTAATGGTACAAACAATTAAAAACAAAAATAAATTAAGTATTGGCTATGTACTGTATATTTTTAGTAGAGTTATCGATGTAGCTCGGTCGGCAGACTCGGAGCTGCGCTCGGGCTTGGGTTGAATCCCCCGTTTGGTCTGATTGATTGGTTTCTTCCTAGGTTTTCCCCAGCCGTGGGACTAATGTCGAGTCCACGACCTCACTTCATTTCACCCCTTTTGGTCTGATTACCTGGTTGGGTTTTTACTGAGGTTTTTCTCAACCGTAAGGCAAATGTCAGGTAATCTTTTGGCGAATCCTCGGGCCTCACCTCATCTCACTACATCTCGCCAAAATATTATAGAAAATTGTAAAATTGAGAAAATGGTAAAATATTGTAAAAATTGTAAAAAAAATGTTAAAATTGTAATTATTGTAATTATAATCTTGTAAAATTTTGACTTGTTCCACATCTTAAAGCTTCATTGCTAATATAAGATCTATAGAATACAATAAGTGAAATGAATTAAATATAAGTATTTGGGCCTTGAACTAAAAAAGTTGACATAACAAACATAATTAAAAGACAAGAATCAACATAGCGACAATCACAGAAACTGAAAGATAAAAAGGCAATGAATTATTGAGAGGTAGCAGAGACAAGGGCAGTCAAAGGCGTTGTGATATGGATAAGAAATTAACGAATTAATAAGTTATGAATTTATGTGTGAAAGGATAATCAATGTAAGGCTTAGAAGGGGCAAAAAAAAAAAAAAAAAAGAACTGAGTAGTTATGATACTATGAAGAACAGCATAGAGTAATACATACTACACAGTGCCCGCAGAATATTTTAAAGCTACAGTAAGAAATTCACGGGTGAGGTCGTTTCGGTTTCCAATAACCTGTTTTGACTTTTGGCTGTTGATTTTTTTTCTGTTTTTCGTTTTTCCATTTGTTTCCTTTGTTTACTTGCACTAATACAAACACAACACCCATGCCCGAGGCGGGACTCGAACCCACAACCCTTCGGAACAAGCGATATGGACATGCCGCGCCCCTACCGCTTGAGCCATCCGGGCCGGCTTGATTGAGACTGATCGTTTCGGCTCCCGCAGTAACATCGAAGGTCGGTCGTTTCGGCTCCCGCTTCAACACTGGATACTGTCGTATCGGCTTCTGCTTCGCATTTGACAGGTTTACGACTTAAATATTAGCATGGTTAAAATTTTGTTAAAGCAAGAACATTTCGTCTAACTCAGGGACCGTCAAGTGACTACACTCTCGTACGTACGTACAAACCCTCAAGTCCTGACGTACGGCTGCGGGCAAGGGTAGCTGCTTCCACAGTGGCGGAGCTAAGAACTTGTATGTGAACCAAATTTGTGATAAGAATGTAAATTAATTTCAGCTTTTAATTGAAGCACGCTTTCACTGTTAATTGCACTATACTGAAAAACAGTAGGCCTACTCTATACAATTTTGTACAGTTAACTATATACGAAACAAATTTTTGGATGTTTGCACAATAATGAAACAAAACAAAATATACACTTTTATACAGATTAATATACTGTTTGTCTTCTTCTCATTGCTATACAATTCAATTAACAAAATAAAACAACAGTACAAACGTTGTTATTCAAATATAATTCTCTAATAATAGTACTTTTTCTTAAACATCAGAGATCCGCTGCGATTTTTGCAGTTTTCTGTTAGTAAGCAGCTATTTAATTCTCGGAGCTATTGTTTTAGTACCAGCCAATCACAAACATGCTTTCAATTGTTCATCACTTAGTTGTTTCTGTGACGTGACTTTGTAAACTTCATTAAACAAAACAGTGTTTCGCATACGTAGGTTGTCCCGAACATTTCCAACGTTCTTGCAGCAAGATTGTACTGTTTAGGAAACCTTTCTCGTGGAAAACAAGTATAGAAATGGTTAATACTTTTTCTGTTTTGATACTTATCCTTTAGCTCAATATCGCTTTGTAAATCAAATATTTCTAATTGTAGTTCAGCAGGAATATCCAGGACACTCACTGAAAAAGATATTGCAAATATCTTAAATTGTTGTTCAAGATCTCTAATATCCTCAAATCTACGTTCGAAACTTCGCACAATTGTTGCATTATTCTTATATATTCTTTCATGTCCAAGGCTTCTAACAGGTTTCCCATGTACATCCATAAATAAGGCAGTTTCATTTCTAAGTGCGAGAAAAAGTTCCAGAATTTTTCGACTTCACCACCTTACCTCGGTATAGTAGAGTAAATCCCCATACTGTTAATACCATCAAGCAGTGCCCTGAAGTCCCTGTGATTGAGTCCTTTAGACCTTATGAAATTAATTGTTCTCATAACAACACCCATTACATTGCTAAGGTTCATGTTTTTAGCACATAAATATTCCTGGTGCAAAATGCAGTGCACCGGTGCCCCCAAGCGACCTCGATAGGTTCCACCACTGATAGACTGCAGTGTACAAGTGTACTGCCCGCAGTGGAAGCCGTAAGTAGGCCTGTACGCCCTCTCGCGATCTTGACTCGACTTGGCGGAGCCTGGTCTAACTTATGAACGTAATGTTAACATAAAGTACGTTTCGTCCATTTTATAAATATTGTAAACTTGTAGTTCACTTTTTTCATGTACTTCAGTCTAGTGATCTTCCTTTGTTGAAAGTCATTTAAGGCTGCCTCAGTAATTGTATCAACACTGTTCCGCTTCTTTGATTTTCTTCTGTCGTTATAGCTTCGAAGATTTATGTGTGTGTCTTCTTGAATTTCCTTCAATACAGTAGAGCATCGATTATCCGAAACAATTGGGGACGGGGGATGTTTGGATAACTGATTTTTCGGATAACCGATCATTTACGAAAACAAAATGTACCGGTGTCATAGCAGCAGTATGAAACAAAGAAACACTGATATTAAACACAAAACTGTACATACAGTAGCCTATATATTTTCTGTCACACGTTTTACAAATAAAACAGAGAACTGACTCGCCTAGTTTGACAAGTTCAAAATGGTCATTAAAGTAGCCTACAGTTTAGTAAAAGAAGACCTTTCTTTTTTTTGATTCAGAGCTGAGACTCGTTTTTTTTTTTTTTTTTTTTTTTTCTAAATCTCGCAAATACTTCTAGCAAAACTTCTACATGGCGCGCACGCAAATTTGATTTTGCCGACTGGAACGCTTTCGGTTAGCAGATGTTAACAGATGGATATATTTGGATAATCGATGCTCTACTGTACTTCTATGAAATAATATAGGATATATTAGGATGAGCAGCATTAAATTCCTAGTTGAATTTCGCATGAAACGATACGCAGCACATTGTAGTCCGGTCTCCTATATTACCAAAATTAGCCCACATTTCAGGAGGGAAGTCAGATTCACAACACACAGCATAAGAGGCGTTCAGGAAAGAATACCGCTCCACACCCGGAAGCCGATACGTCTCTACACGAAAGAAACCTCTCCACACCCGGGAGCCGATACGACCGTTCAGGTAAGAACAACTTTTCAAACCCGGAGCCAATACGAACATGAAGTGTAGTCACGGGAGCCGATGCGACTACTCCGAAATTCACTAATCCTCAATATGTGTGGTATATATGGACACGAATGTACAGTCGAGAATGGTATGTATTTAAGCAAAGTTTATACATTAAATGAGTTAAAAATCGGTCACACTTTCTTGTCCAATAAAAGAGAAAATAAATATACCTGAACAACCAGTGTTTTAAAGTATTTGAATAAATATTTAACTGCAATGATAAATTATAAATATTTATTAAATATACGTCGTATGTACAGCAGATCACTTGTACACGGGTAATTATTACTCCTATCCAATATGAAATATTATATACACTTGGACTAAGTGGTAGAGTAGTCCACCTTTGTGACTGAAGGGTTAGCGAGTCAACTCCGAACCCAGCCGTCCCGGGTTCGATTCCCGGTGAGAACGAGTTGCCTGTGTGAGGTTTTGTTCGGGGTTTTACCCCTCGCCCCTATGGATGAATATCAGGTAACTTTATCAGGCGATTGGAACCCCACTCATCTTCGCCACTTCCTTTCCTTCCCCATCATCCTTTCCTCATCATCCCGTTTCTGGTTTTTCAGATCACTTTACAGGCGGCCTCACGGAACTACTGGAATGTAGCTAAGCGACGTAGGATGGCTTCTGCAACGAGCACCCGAGACGGACCTACTCGGTGAAGGAGTTTCGCCTCGGACCGAAAGGGGGGGGGGGGCTTGGGAGAAGTTGCCGAAGCAGGAATGGTATATGGATTTCTGTTGGCTGTAGGGACCGGTCGTTAAGAGAGTCATGTGGTTGGGTTGGTACGCGTAGGGGATCTGTGGCATGCAACTCATTCCATATCGAGGGTTAGCGCAATAGATCTCAACAGGTCGCACTGCTGGGCCATCCGTGCCCCCCCACTTAAATTCCATTCCATTTCAAGTGGTAGAGTAGCAAAATAATTATACAAAAGAGGTGATGAAATAAAACTATCTTATTTTTTTTACCCTTGGAAGAGATCTTTTCCAACTTCCGATGACAATATATTTAATGAATATTAAAACGGGAAATGAATTAGGGAGAAAGTGTCAATGTATAACAAGTGTTACAACATGTGTACACTTTTCGCTTTGTGCGGCGTGCTCTGAAAAGTGACTTGGGAAAGTAACAGCCCATTCAGCGGCGATTTAGCGCGTTAGCTTTATGCAATAAAATCTCGTGACTTGTTCATTACATCAAAGTTATTGGCCTATATTATCATGAATGCGGGAACTGTCGACCATTCCCTCTAATGCACACCTTAGATCTTTTTAGAAGATTTCTATACACATTATAGATTTTATCTCTGTCAGCAGAATTAAACCCTACATACATGGCCTGTTTATTTTAATTTATGAACGACTGTTGTCTCATAAAAGTTTTAGTTTTAACGGGTTCGTTGTTTTCCGAGCTGATGTTATTAGGTACATATGCTTATTTATCTACCTTAGTTAATGATTTGTGGGAGACTGTCCTATCCCATAACCTATAATACCGAGTTTTTCTTCAGACAGAACACGATCTATGCCCCTCCTTTGTATACAAATGAGTCAGCTTCTCTAATTTCCCACTAAATTCTAGAACGTTGAGTCTAATGGTTGTTGAACGCCAAGATATTTCCCTAAAAATACGGACGACTGTTCGTAATATACGAATCACAATCGTATATTCGTTGCTTTATTGTTGACTGCATTGCCACGAACTGTACTGAAGTGCACTGAGTGGAAGTCAGCTTTATTTTAATATTCTAATCGAAACATACCTTTAGCCTGTATTATCTGTGGAAATCTATAGGTCTAATATACTATTTCCTTGGCAATAGTGTTCGATCTATAACAATAAATACAATTTACTTTAGCGAAATATGGTTCCTGCCTAATGCTTTACATTAAAAACAGCAAGAGAGATGCTTGATACAAAAATAAACTTTAAGAAAGGAAAAGTCATCAAATACTAAAATGAAAAATTTCAGGTACTAGAAGAAGATTAAAGAAAAGGCTATTTCAGAGACTTGCAAATACCCAATGAAGAGAGTCGACCTGGTTGGCGCAGTTGGTATAGCGTTGGCCTTTTATGCCCGAGGATGCGGGTTTGATGCCGTGTGATAAGCACCCTCTTGCTGTAGGAACCTAATTGGTATGATTATAATTGGAATGATTGTAATTGGTATGATTGCAATTAATGTTTTAAGTGACATTATTAATACTATAAATCTAAAATGTATTCCATCATCATAACTCGTGCATACTTAACCTAAAATTTATAGTTTGAGTCATGTATGTACTGGGTTAATGGCTAAAGAATTATCTGTCCAAAGGCCACGGCGTGGGTACGCCATTGAGTAGACGCGAATAACGCGGACTTCAAAGGCCACCGTAGCGTCACTGGCGAGAGCCGATAAAACGGCGCGGCAATCGTTGAAGAAGCATTATTATTATTATTATTATTATTATTATTATTATTATTATTATTATTATTATTATTATTATAAGTTAAGCTGTCAGCAGAAAAGCTAGGGAAGGTGACGAGTGTCCTACGTGGCTACGAGTAAGTATTGCCAGCCTTGGTTGTTTAAAGGACTTAGGTCTTTTACTAACCCACCTACAACGCACGTCAATAGAAATTAGTCTATCAAACTTCATCACACCCGGGCCAGGTCAATGACATTTAAGTGTGCTTAAATGCGACAGGCTCATGTCAGTAGATTTACTGGAATGTAAACGAATTCCTTCGGGACAATATTCCGGCACACTGGCGCCGCTGATATAACCTCGGCAGTTGCGAGCATTGTTAAATAAAACATAATTTTTAATTTTTTTTTTTCGAATGAAGAAACTACATATACACAGAAAGAATGAAAGATGGAATAATATACAGAACAAATGCAAAAAAAAAAAAAGTTATTCATATACTATATTGTTTAAGTAGATAATAGAGATGAACAAAAGTAACTGCCGCTCTGCTCGCTGTGTTCGTTGCTTTGTCTTTCGAGTCTCGTCTCGTCATTCTCGTGCGCTTCGAGTCTCGCTCATCATTCTCGAAACAGTATTTGGGAAGCGTAGAAAGATTTCGTAACTTTGAATAACATACATCACTGAAATCAAATTATAAATATTAAAATGAGACAAAAATACAGAACAGTCTTAGTTATCAAAATGTTTTGGTTCTACTATATGATATTACCTAGGTTATATAACTAGAAAAGAAGACAATTCTCAAAAAAAAAAAAAAAAAAAAAAAATGCATTTCTAAGAAACATAAAACATAACATTAATATATTTTACTTCAGATTGCACACTTGATCTTACACATATGAAAAGATAATTCCTAGCCTTTTAATAAGGGCCTAGTAATTATGTAAATAAAGATTAGGGAACGGATTATTAAACACTGAAACATAGAGATGATGTTTCAAACAGGCTACTTGATAGTCTATACATATATAACAGTTGCCAAAGTAGATAAGAGTTCAGTCAGGTATAACCAACTGTGGCGATTCAAGGCCGCTTGACTTCGGGAGTGATCAATCTCTAGTCTCGAAACACTCACAACCAGACCAGTCTTTACGTCAAAGACGCGACGTAATACAACATTGTCGTGCGGGTTTTTCGGCTTTGCGGGCGCTGTTAGTCTCGTTTTCTCGATCGTTGTTCATCTCTAGTGTATACTGTATAATTATCTGTATACACAATTAGTTCTAATAATATTATTTTATTTACAAAATCAGCACCTAGACTGTACATAAAATTATACAGACTGGAAGTAATAGAACTGTGAAAAGTGAAGGGGCAATATAAACATATCAACGTAAATAAATAATTCATAATGCGTTTTCTAATTAAGTGCATGGTTGATTAGAAAATTGGGCTGAAAGTCTGTGTAGTCTGCCAACAGCGCATCGCCGCCTCACGTACGAATACACACAGGCACTCGGTCTGAATAGCACAATTCCGTCGCGTAGTAACAGCAAGAGTGTTACTAGACTTCCTAATGTCAGGAATGAACGATATCTGTTAATCTTTTTACTTTATTTGCAAGAAAACCGTCTACTTTATTTAAAAATCCAAAGGGATAAATCATTCCTTATTTTCTCTAATGATAAGAGTAAAAATCGGAATCGTCCGGATAATACTTATCGAGTAAAACAATGTTAACACACAGGGTTTTTTTTTTTTTTTTACAATTATTCATTTGAGACTAATATGGCATTGGAATTTTTTTCTTAGTCTCTATTTAAGAAATAAGCTTTTAAAATCTACACAGTTATAGTACTTCCATTCCGTATAGACAGTTTTGGTTCACTCACGCTTAACAAAACGTTTATCTTGGGCTTACTGGAAGAAGTTGGTAAGTCTCGTTGCTTTTTTATGTAGCTATAAACTCTCTCCTTTAAAACATGTACTTCGGTACATCGCATTAATATGATATGCGTATATAATCACTTAGTGATTTAAAACTGCGCTCATTCCGTCGGATCCCGGCCACTTAATGAGTGCACCTCTGCACATTAGTAAGTTGGACATTGTGCCACTGTCACACATCTGTGGCACAGTGCTTGAGGGTTGGCCACTAAAGGGAAAACTAAGAGGTGAAACTTAAACTGAGAGGATTCAATCCGACATCGGAATTGGAATCCGGTGTGGCTTAGTGGTTAGAGCGTCAGCACCTAGAGCCGAAAACCAGGGTTCGAATTCGCTGCCAGAGAGAATTTTTCTCCGCTCCACCGATCCTTCATCATATGATAATCCAAAATTCCTGTACGGAAATATCATATGTAGCCTACTTCGGTTCATCGCATTAATCGCTTCTTAAGCCGACGTTATAAACAGGATTGGTGAAGTAGGCCCCAACTATGAAAAATGCGGTAAACTGAGTCCCTTTCAAGAAAGGTACGGTATAGGTAAACTCAGACCAGGATAAATTTCATCAAGACAAAATCTTCCCTCCCAGTTTCTGCAAACTTAGAACAGGCAACAAAATAGTAGGGCCTAATAGTGGTTTGTTAGTGTGGTTAAAATGATGGATGGATAGACAGGCAGGCAGGCAGGCAGGCAGGCAGGCAGGCAGGCAGGCAGAATAGATAGACAGACACAGACAGACAGATTTATTCGTTCCATAATATTCTTTAATTTGCTCTTTAGCATACAATAAAGAACGTGTACAATCCTTACGTTTAACATATACAATGCAAATATGCTTAAACATCGTCTAAAATTAACATGTATCTGTCACGCTTTCTTAAATTTGAAATCATTCTGAACTCCAGGAAGGAACTTGAAACTGATTTTACGAATCAAGATCTTGTAATGTAGTCATTCTCTAATTGTGTCACTTTTTGAAGTACATTCCTTCCTTTTCTTTGATTAACTTTTTTTCTTAACCTTGCTTCCTAATAAAATATAAGTGTTTGACTTGATGTCCTTCAGTACTTCGATTATATATATTGGAATTTCTATAGGAGGATGATCACGCGGGAATGAAAATTCCAGTAACCGTTTCTTATTGTGCTAGCATGGCTGCGAAATCGACGCATAAAAATATCGCATTTAATGCGAGTTAGAACTAACTAATTCTCAGAGACATAATCAGTAAACATTATATTTTAGTTTTACTGTCTTCTGGTTGACTAGACAATAGATCGTCAGTGAAACATTGCTCAACATCTTCTCGATGAAAAAACGGAAGCCAGGAGAAATACTTAAGCAAGATACTATCCTATTCTGAATTGATCATTTATTCACTAGTCCGGCGAGTGACTGTATTTTCCTCCACTAGTGTTGGCCAACTTGGAAACGAAGCCACTTAGCTTAATCGGAGGCCAGACTGACAGCGTGGAGGTATATATGGCTATCTCAAAATCCACAAAACTCTGTTCAGGCTTATAAACCAAATTATACGTGCTGCAGTAATTCACAATAATTTGCAATGCACTGGTGTAACTGTGTGAGCCCTTGTTGGAAAGTTAACAATACAAGCAGGGCATATACATCGTTCACATGTATAATCACAATTTGTATAAACAATGTAGGACAACCTTTTAAAATACCACCCACATAAAATATAGGTGTTTCGCTCAAAACTTTATGATTGGATACGATTGAATCACTACTGTATTTACATCAATGTCATTAACCAGCATAAATTGATCATATGTATTGGTTTGAATGTTGATTTTTGCTGGTACCTCATCCTTATCCAGATTCTTATAATGCCGTTATTTGATTATTCCGATGTTCTATGAAATGGTATATAGTAACTTCAAACTTACAAGGAGAGGACACGCTCTGTATATCACCAAATGAAATAAGATTGTGTGAGATGAAAGTACAAGTTTAAAGTCATACCTGGTGGCCAATGACCCCTCGTTTTGGAAATAATAGCTATTGTTTGTGACATACTTCCGTTAGGTGCCTAATAGGGAAGCATTACACTGTGTAAAAGCGTAGCTCATATGGTTGGATGCTGAGTTGTTATCCAGGCGACCTGGGTACGAATATCAACTGGTCCTATGTTTTTTTTCTTTTAATAATGATTAATAGTGTGATCACAGTAATCTATTTACATATTTCATATTTCTCAATGTATTGAACGCTTCAACATGTTTTAAACAATTTACTAATTAACTAACATTGCATTGTAAAGGGTAAACAAGGAAATATTGCTCACGTAGGCAGCGTCACTTCTGCTGCGAAACAGACATTCTTCACATTCACAAACACTTCTCGTTCGTTCATTAATTTTGATCCATACCAGCATATTTCAACATAGCTTTGAATATAGGCTGACAACTGAAAGTGAATTAAGGAGTGAATTTTGAGGGCATCCTCCCTTGAAGCAATTTGTCGTCAGTTTGTAAAAGGAAAGAGCTATTTTGCAAATATTTGATAAAAGTCTTCACCTGTCTAAAAAAATAAATATCACAGTACATTTGGGTGAAATCACTTTAAGGTTACTTCATTTTCTTCATTTGTAAATATTTCATCATGCAAAGAAGGGTTTACCTGCCCTTTCCACTAGTCCAGAATTAGAAGAAATGGCTGCTCTTTCACATATGTCTTTATTACTTTCTCCAGGTATTGCTCATGGAGTTGAGATGTCAGCTTTCCTGATGAACGTGTTACACATATATTTCCGAATTTAGAAGTGAGTTCATCTACTTGAACTGAAGTTGCACTCTTGGGCCAAATTGTCCTTTTGGTTCTAATAATAATAATAAATATAATAATAATGGATATAATAATAAATATAATAATAATAATAATAATAATAATAATAATAATATCAATTTTAAAAAATGAGAAGGCATCAGGATTCGAACGGGGGTTGCCTGGATGACAACTCAGCATCCAACCATATGAGGTACGCTGTTACATAGTCTAATGCTTCCCTATTGGGCACCTAACAGGAGTATGTCACAAACAATAGCCAAAATTTCCAAAACGAGGAGTCATTGGCCACCCATACCAGGTATGACTTTAAAGAGTACGTCTTGTACTTTCATCTCACACAATCTTATTTATTTAATTCGGTGATATACAGAGCGTGCCCTCTCCTTGTTAGTCATAAAGCTACAGCGTGTCCGTAATATGTGAATTAGATTTAAATGCAACATTCGGAAATTTCACCATACTTCGAACAGCTGTAGTGGTTCCGACTTGAGAAAGGGAGAAAACTACATTCACTCTCGCTGCTGTATCAAATCATGCACCTTCTTGTGCATCTTGTCATGTCGGTTTCAGAATCTCTCATCTCTTCAGAGCTTTGGATCCCGGTCTCAACCAGAAACTATTATTCTTAAGCTCGAGCACAGAACATCCTGTTATTCTCAATCAATCACAATCTACACCTCTCGAATCTGGAATCATCTTCTTTGCCGATATTAGAACCTGTCGGACGGTATCGTCTTTCAAAATTAAAATGTGCAATTACCTTATTCAACAGGCATAGTAAATTACATTCGCCCTTAAAATCATAAGGAATATTTAGTAATTTAAGATCTTTCAGAAAAGGTTATTAAATTGACTTTCTCTGATTATGTTTAACAGTGAACATATTAAATTTAAATATATAAATATTTTTTTTTACTGTATAAATGATAGTCCTAGGTAATTACTTTTATATTTTTAATGTTTTTAGCTTAACTGGTAACTTACATAAGTAGTAGTTGTTCTCTAATGGCCGCAATTTGGGATCATAATTTAGATAAATTTCAATGATACTATTTTATATTATTATTATTATTATTATTATTATTATTATTATTATTATTATTATTATTATTATTATTATTATTATTACTACTACTTACTGGCTTTTAAGGAACCCGGAGGTTCATTGCCGCCCTCACATAAGCCTGCCATTAGTCCCTATCCTGAGCAAGATTAATCCATTCTCTATCGTCATATCCCACCTCCCTCAAATCCATTTTAATACTATCTTCCCATCTACGTCTCGGCCTCCCTAAAGATCTTTTTCCCTCCGGTCTCCCAACTAACACTCTAGGCTATATGCATTTCTGGATTCTCCCATACGTGCTACATGCCCTGCCCATCTCAAACGTCTGCATTTAATGTTCCTAATTATGTCAGGTGAAGAATACAATGCGTGCAGTTCTGTGTTGTGTAACTTAATCCATTCTCCTGTAAATTCATTCCTCTTAGTCCCAATTATATGCCTAAGCACCTTATTCTCAAACACCCTTAACCTATGTTCTCTCTCAATCTGAGAGTCCAAGTTTCACAACCACATGGAACAACCGGTAATATAACTAGTTCATAAATTCTAACTTTCAGATTTTTTGACAGCACACTGGATGATAAAAGCTTCTCAACCGAATAACAGGCATGTCCCATATTCATTCTGACTTTAATTTCCTCCCGAGTATCATTTATATTTGTTACTGTTGCTCCAAGGTATTTGAACCTCTCCACCTCTGCAAAGGTAAATTTCCTATTTTTATATTTCCATTTCGTAGAATATTCCCGTCACGAGTCATAATCATATACTTTGTATTTTCGGGATTTACTTCTAAACCTATCTCTTTACTTGCTTCCAGTAAAATTCTCGTATTTTCTCTAATCGTTTGTGGATATTCTCCTAACATATTCACGTCATCTGCATAGACAAGCAGCTGATGTAACCCGTTCAATTCCAAACCCTCTCTGTTATCCTGGACTTTCCTAATGGCATACTCTAGAGCAAATTATGATTATTATGATTATTATTATCATTATTATTTTATCATCATCATCATTATTACTAATGCATTAATAATACTTGTAGATCTGGTTGAGTGGTAGAAACGGCCTTAAGGCCTAAACTATGTCAAGTAAAATAGATAAGAAAATACACTGACAATGGATACCATAACACGTTGGCATGAGTGGGAATGTAATTGCTGATAAACTAGCAAAAAAGGCACAAAACTGCATAAACAAAACAAAGTTTTGAGTACACACATTAGGCATCAAAATTAAAATTAATCAGAAGCAGAAATACTCCATAAAATTGATCAACGATCACAAGGGAAAAAATGGGCAGATATCAACAAATTTTGGAAAACATAATATAGCTTAAAACCAACAAAAGGATCTTTGTTTGTGCCTTCAGATTGAATAAAATGAACAATCATTATTATTATGATTATTATTATTATTATTATTATTATTATTATTATTATTATTATTATTATTATTATTATTATTATTATTATATTATTTATCTACCTACGTAAGCGATTTGGGAAAATTGAGGTAATTTAAAAATGTTCCACTATGCACTTACTTGAATTGATTATAATGAAACATCTAATGAAGAGCAGCAAGTTCACATTATTGAATATCTCCTTTAAGTTCTATAGACATCGAGTCGTTAGGTTTGTACCTACTGTTTTCCTTAATAGCCTATCAGGGCTATCAGTAACTATTACTTCTGTAGTGCTCGGGAAAAGTGACATAAGTCAGTTTCCACAAACCTTTTTTGATAATTTATTGACAACTTGCGGAACATCTGTTCACTTGGAACAAAAATACATAGGTAGTCCTCCAATTACAATAATTCATACAGAAAAAAATCAAATCGACATAAACCAGTGTAAGTTGTCAAATTATCAAAAAAGGTTTGTGGAAACTGACTTATGTCACTTTTCCCAAGCACTGCAGATTCATATTATATGCATGCTCTTAATATAATGACATATCATAGTGCCTATACGCACCTATTTCCACGTTATGACCTATTTTGGTTTTTTTTCACCTATAACAGCCTTTTTTTTCACCTTAAATCATATTTAAATCGTATTTACCAGCCAAAACAAGCAGTAAGAATTCAAAATACTAAAATATTAGTCCTCGAAAACGGAATTGGTGAGGGACCGACACTGCCACAGCCTAACAAATTATATTGCAGTAGTGGGGGTAAACGGTCGCGGCAGTCTTTGTAGGTATAAAAGTGTCGATCCTTTTATTTATGGCACTAGCGGCAGCCAGATCAAAAGACTTGTCAACAATAGTTATCCACGCAAAATCCATTGTGAAAAGTTTAATGGCCGGTTTCACCAACCTTCGTTATCATTATAACGTCTCGTTAAATAATGTAATGACACGTTAGTCAGTTTTTGTGTTTCACCAAGTATCATTATTGCTAACGCATCTCTAATTCATCGTTAATTTATCAGGACCTATTCGTCGCGTTAAAATAGTAACGATGCGTTAAGAAGTCAACAACATGGCGGACGTAATTATTCGATGATGAAATTCTTTATTCAGAACTTCAACATAACGACGAACTTATATGTTGTAATAACGCTCGGAATAATCATTTTGAAGATTAAGTGATAAAGAATTCCACGAAAGCTACACATTAAGGAAATAAGTAGTAAGAATGATTCTAGAAGAAACTCAATATCCATTATACTGTATAGGTTAGAATACGACAGATAGAAATCACCCACTTAACGCCTCTTCAACACATTCTTCTCGCTTTAAGATTACGTTGCGGGAAGTTTTGAAATGGTAATTGATGATATGAACGGGGTATCAAAAGCTATATTGTCTAGATATGTGAATAAATTATCAGACGTACTATCAACATTACAATAGTCATTATTTCTATAGGCCTACTAAGCTTATAGCTAAATTTTATGTTGTCATAGACAACATAGATTGTGTACATGTTCCAATCGTATGGTATATCCTGGCAGTAATATAGCCAAAAGAATCTGCAATAGAAGAACATATTTTTCCTTCAATATTCAAACAATTTCATAGGCCTATGTAACGCTCCGTATAGAAAAATTGTGGCTAAACTAGCGCTGAGGTAGTTTCCTTCGTACTCTGCTTATACACCTTGCACATACGAATCTGTGACAGTTTACGTTTGATTAGTTTAGGTTTTTGTTATGCCTTGCATATACGATCAAATGCATTACCACAAAAAAATCTCTTATAAATTCAACGATTTTCACTTCTGAAACCAGAAGAACTACCTCAGCGCTAGTTTATTTAAATTGTAATAGGTTGGAATACGACAGATAGGAATCACCCACTTAACGCCTCTCCAACAGATTCTTCTCGGTTTAAGATAATGTTACGGTCTAGACGGATAGCACAACATTCCAAAGGAGGATGCCTTTTAAATGAAAAGGGTGCAAAGAGATTTTCTTTTAGGATACAATGGATACCCCTTAAAATCCAATTTAATGACACCTCTCCTGAATCCTGCCACACAAGCATGGCAAAATTGTTACAGGGTACTAATAAATTTGTATGAAATACAGTGGAAAAGTAGTATGCAATTTATGGTAGAGGCGATTTCCCGTCCTAAATTTAGGCCTAATATAACTGCTTAGAATGCTTTGTATATAATTAAGTGTGGCATCAATTTTGAAGCTGTCGACCTTATAGTCCGCTAAATTTTCTTAGATTTCCTTTAGAAGTTACAATTTAACTGCTCTACATTCCTATTATTTACATTTAGAAGCAGCTGTCTTTTTTTTTAATTGCGGTGTGACAACATACTGTATTTAGGAAGATGTTCTTAAAATTACTGCCTCTTACCCGTTTGCCTATGATTGTTCCCTCATGCCAAACAAAGTCAGCCATGATCATATGTAACCAATGAAATTCGCGATTTCGAAGCCATGGTCGTATGAAAAACAAAACATGCAAAATACAAGTACAAAATCCCCTCGTTAGTAAACGCCTGTTAATTTTAAAGATACGAGGCTTGGTGAAACTGTCAACTTTTAAAGATCCCGTTAAAATTAAACGATCCATTTGTTGACAAGTCGTTTGTGCTGATTTAAAGAAGCTTGGTGAAACCGGCCATAAGACTTCTTTCTTAACACATTTCCGAAGCATTTGTGGTTAGTCTAGGAAAGTGCTTCATAATTTTAGTATTGTGATTCTGTGCTTGTGCTACAAAATGCCGAAACTGAAAACTTCCAAAAGTGTATTAATAAGACAATGGATTTCGGATCTCCATTGTTTTACGACAGATGGGAAAGTGTTTTTGTGTCAGGCTTGAAATAAAGAGGTAAATAATTTTTGTTATAAAAATATTTTTTTTTCTTATTCCATATACGAATATTGATCTGGTTTTTCATTTCACAAAAATACTTGGCCTATGTTTATGTAGGTCTACACGTTTATATTTAATACGCGTCCATACAAACGTAGATCGGAATGTAAGGATAGTTTTCGGTAACATGTCACCCCTACTCCATATGATACTAACTTAAATGCAAATTACAAGTTTTATCCATCAGTGAAATAACATTCTAAAACTCTGTGTGTGTATGTCTAATGCCTACCCATTTCACTTTTCGTGATTCAGGTTCCGTATGCTGCGGATAGATGGCAGGAGTGTGACCCATTTTCAAATTGCACACCACTTCGGCGGGCCACGTTATGCATGTTGTGTATCTGTGATGAGTTCTGTCGTGTACTAGGGTGAGTGTATGTTAAATGTAGTGGACTTGGTGAGGATGATGATGATGAAGGTGAGGAAGGGAAAAGGGGAAACCCAGTGCCGGGACGTAGCCTACTCCTGTCGAATTGCACCAAGGGTCCGCCAGGTTTAACGTCCCAATCTGACGGACGAATCACTATCAACAGTGACATATGGCTTCCCTTCATATGCACTGTGTAGAGATCTGGGTTAGAACCCAGGCATATTGGTGCACAATTTATTGATTTGAACTTTTGTACCGCCATCTCTCCTAGTCCCGAAGTAGAAATTTTACAAGAAAATTTTCTGACCCCGCTGGAAATCGAACCCGGGCCGGCTAGTCTGGAGGCAGACACGTTACCACAGAGCTAACTCGGCAGACACATTCTAAAACTATAATCTGTTTCATTTTTTCAATGTTAAATTTATTGCAGTTTCAGCAATATTGTCTTGGTACTTCCATTTTTGTATTTTTTAAAAGCTGAAGTAATTAATTATTAAAATGTGAACAATTTTAAAATATTATACTGTATATAGTTCAGTAATAAAATACATATATAAAAGGCTAAAGTTTTTCTTTTCTACTTATGTTTACGACAATACGAAAATTAAAATGTTATATCAATC
Source organism: Periplaneta americana (assembly GCF_040183065.1). Lineage (NCBI taxonomy): Eukaryota > Metazoa > Arthropoda > Insecta > Blattodea > Blattidae > Periplaneta > Periplaneta americana. The sequence goes on along the minus strand of NC_091121.1, from coordinate 133,829,188 downwards.
GAAACATTTCAAGTATAACACACTGTATCAGTTTTGTGCGAGATCGTGCGTATTTGCTTGCTTTCCAATACGCGGTAAGTGTGAAATACCACATTCAGTATTCCCAACGTATCACACATAACAATTTCCCCATTCTTACCGCTTAAGCGTCATATTCATTTTACTGCTTTAGGCTTTTAGCATATTATTTTTAAAGACGTTCAATATAGTAATAATTATAAATTGGAAACTTACCACTGCAATTTCACCTAAATTGCAATGTTAATTATTGTTTTTAAATATTTGCAAAAATTAAGTAAACTCTACAACACCACAAAAGTTACTGCATTTCTAATGCAAGCAACATTAAGGAAGCGGTGAAAAAACCAACAAGATTCCAGACTCATCACAGACTGGGGGAAAAAAAGACAGACGTATATCACGGCCTCCTGCAGTATAGTAAACACAGAAAACATTTTATAGGAACAATGTTGAAGATAGATATATTTGTTTTCCAAAGTTGCCGTCATTGAACAGAAACCAAGATGGAGATTTTATTACAACTAATTAGAAATTCCTCTTTCAGGTATGTAATAAACGATCTTCGCACAAAATAATGTACGATACACGAGCGGTATGTTTGTTTTCAATCTTTTCCTCGAACATGAAAACGTCAACATTCCGCTCTTGTAACGCATATTACTATTACGAGTACTTATATCCCTTACGACGTATTTTCATAAATAGGGGGATAAGAAGAAAAGGGATACAAGTGATATTTCTAAGAACATGAGTTAAGTGCATCCAGGGCAAACTAAAACATTTAAAATTTTAGTGATTATGTCTCGTGGTCAGAATAATGTACGAAATGGAACTATAAAAGTTGGAGATTTATCCTTCGAAGAGGTGGAAAAATTCAAATATCTTGGAGCAACAGTAACAGATGTAAATGACACTCGGGAGGAAATTAAACACAGAATAAATATGGGAAATGCTTGTTATTATTCAGTTCAGAAGCTTTTGTGATCAAGTCTGCTGTCAAAAAATCTGAAAGTTAGAATTTATATAACAGTTATATTACCGGTTGTTCTGTATGGCTGTGAAACTTGGACTCTCACTTTGAGAGAGGAACAGAGATTGAGAGTTTTTGAGAATAAGGTTCTTAGGAAAATATTTGGGGCTAAGAGGGATGAAGTTACAGGAGAATGGAGAAAGTTACACAACGCAGAGCTGACATAATTAGGAACATTAAATCCAGACGTTTGAGATGGACAGGGCATGTAGCACGTATGGGCGAATCTAGAAATGCATATAGAGTGTTAGTTGGGAGGCCAGAGGGGAAAAGACCTTTGGGGAGGCCGAGACCCAGATGGGAAGAGAATATTAAAATGGATTTGAGGGAGGTGGGATATGATGGTAGGGACTGGATTAATCTTGCTCAGTATAGGGACCAATGGCGGGCTTATGTGAGGGCGGCAATGAACTTCCGGGTTCCTTAAAAGCCAGTAAGTAAGTAAGTAGCAAAAGGATATATATTTTAACCAAACCACACACTAAAATTGAAATTAAAAATTTCACGGAATTTAGAAAATCTTAAGTACTCTCAACCACATTTTCTCACAAATAACTGAAGTGCACTTACGCTCCTTTGTCTCTGACCTCCTCAAATGTTATTGTACCTATTTTAAACAATAAAACCTAGTTTACATTATGTTTCCAACCTATATAGACACATAACACTTAATTTTTAGGGCCTAAAGATCAGATGTCTAGTTGACATATCTATCTCTCGAAGCATTTGAGTACATCGTAGGCAAGGAAATCTATTTTGAAAGTAAATGTGTATACTATAACGCACCTGATACATTGGTGTTCACAGTAACCCGATTTTCAAATAATAGGTCTACTGAGTCTAGGACTAGATAAAACTGAAATTTAACAAATACGTTTGCTTAGGCTATATGAATTAAAATTAGAAAAGTACAGGATTCAAAGTAACAATATTATCCATAATACATAAGAAATTAGAATGAAATAAGTGTAGCCCTATAAAGAGATGAAATCAAAACGTACTATGTAGCTATAAATAACATGCCGCCTACATATAGTGGTGGCAAACAAAACAATCTATTGAGGAAAATAAATCATTATTGAACACATTAATTCTAATTTGAAGTACACAATATGAATCCCAAAAAGGATTGTCGCATATTACTCTAGGCTTAATAACTCATCGACCACATATAACGTAAGTGTACCAAGTATTTAATCACTCAATTACACTGGCACTCCAAATATGACGCAGAGGGGGGGGGCGGCAGATGGGGGAATATTCTTTATTATGACTGAAAGTAGTATAATACGCATTAATATAATAAAAGTGCGACTGTGTAATACTAATAAATAAAAACTGAGTATAAAATTTTATGCCGTTCGCGCATTATATGTTAATGAACACGAGTTATCCATTCGAAAACTGGAACGTATTTATGTATGTTATTGTTAGTATTAAATAAATCTGGAAAAACTAAACGAAAAAATTTGTGATATATATGAAAATGGTTCCCGATGGATTTCTAAGGTATAAAAATGAGCGTCATTAAGTGATGGGCCAATTATCAGTAGACACATTATCACTCAATTAAAATAGCCTTCTGTTGTTTATAGACTTCGAGAATGCGTTTGGTGAACTAGATAAGTAAAAGTTCCTAGAAAATAAATATTATATAGACAAATTATTGTAAGCAGTAGTGGATATTTACACAGAAAACAATATAGCAATAAAATGGATACTAAACTCAGACAAGAAGAGGATTGTAAATGAAGTGAAACAGTTTATCCGACTTCTCCAGCATTATTCAATATTATTTCCACGTATGGTATTCTAAAGATATGGACAATTCAAATTACCATCGAGAAGAATATTATTACTTTAGACTACTATTGGAACATGATCAGCTCATGTATCAGGTTCCGAAGATAATTTATGGAATATAAGCCACAAATCAAACTGAATTCTAAAATAATATGATTTAATAATTAGGACGGCAAAATTTAAAGTAATGGCGCTTCGAGGCGTAAATCCAATTATAGGCAAAATATTATTTAATAATAAAGATATAATACAGCTTGGGTGGTTGGGAGAAGGCCTAACAACCCATCACCGTAAAAAAACAGCATGTTACGAAACCTTGCAATAAGCCTCGGAACGGGACTGATTTTCTGGCACGACCACTGCAAAGGAATAAAGGTACGTTTTCCTCGGTGCGACTATTGCGATAATCGTTCAACGATGATCGTGTAACGATAATCGTTGAGCACCATTTCTTTTTATTTTCTATGGAGCTGTTTTCCTCCGAGCGACTGCCGCGACTCTAGAAAATACAAAGAAATAGTGCTCAACGATTATCGTTGCACGATCATCGCAATAGTCGCACCGAGGAAAACGTACCTTAAGGAGGAGTCCATAACTGTAGGCCTATCTATTTTGAAGAAGGAGGACAAGACTAAATGTAGAAACTTTTGAGAAATATCACTTTTGTTGACATCGTACAAAATTTTGCCCAATATTCTTTTGAGAAGATTAACTTCATATGTAGATGAAATTATTGTAGTTTTAGGCGTAATAGATCGACTATTGATCAGATTTTTTGTATTCGACAGATATAGGAGAAAAAAAAAGGAGTATAAGAGTACAATACATCAGTTATTCATAGATTTCAAAAAGACATATGAATCGGTTAAGAGAGAAATATTATATAATATTCTTATTGAATTTGGTATTCCCAAGAAACTACGTAGTTTGATAAATTAAAATGTGTCTCAATGAAACTTACAGCAGAGTCCGTATAGGCCAGCTTCTGTCTCATACTTTTCCAATTCACTGCAGGCTAAAGCAAGGAGATGTACTATCACCTTTGCTTTTTAACTTCGCTCTAGAATATGTCATTAGGAAAGTTCAGAATAACATAGAGGGTTTGGAATTGAACGCGTTACATCAGATTCTTGTCTAATGCGGATGACGGGAATATGTTAGGAGAAAAAAACGTAAATTTTACTTGAAGCAAGCAAACGATAGGTTTGGAAGTAAACCCGAAAATACAAAATAGGTATACTGTAGGACTATGTCTCGTGACCAGAATATTCAACGAAAAGAAAATATAAAAATTGGAGATTTATCTTTCGAAAAGGTGGAAAAATTCAAATATCTTCGAGCAACAGTAACAAATATAAATAACACTCAGGAGAGAATTAAACGCAGAATAAATATGGGAAATGCGTGTTATTATTCGGTTGAGAAGCTTTTGTTATCTAGTCTGCTGTCAAAAAACCTGAAAGTTAGAATTTATAAAACAGTTACATTGCCGGTTGTTCTCTATGGTTATGAAACTTGGACTCTCACTTTGAGAGAGGAACGGAGATTAAGGGTGTTTGAGAATAAGGTCCTTAGGAAAATATTTGGGGCTAAAAGGGATAAAGTTACAGGATATTGGAGAAAGTTACATAACGGAAAACTCCACGCATTCTATTCTTCACCTGGCATAGTAATTAGGAACATTAAATCCAGACGTTCGAAATGGGGAGTGCATGTAGCACGTATTGGCAAATTCAGAAATGCATATAGAATGTTAGTTGGGAGGCCGGAGGGAAAAAGACCTTTGGAGAGGCCGAGAAGTAGATGGGAGGATAATATTAAAATTGATTTGAGGGAGGTGGGATATGATGATAGAGACTGGATTAATCTTACAAAGGATAGGGACTGATGGCGGGCTTATGTGAGGGTGGCAATTAACCTACGGATTCCTCAAAAGCCATTTGTAAGTGAGTAATTAAGTTATAATACAAGCAAATGCATTAAACAATTTATGAAATTACGTTTAAAATGAAAATAAAAATATATTTACAGTGAAATTTAAAAGTTTATAAAATTATCTGATTGTTATTATTATTATTATTATTATTATTATTATTATTATTATTATTATTATTATTATTATTATTAATCATCATCATCATCATCATAATTATTAAACTAAAGAAAATACCAAGTATTACAGCCAGTTCAGGAATAAAATAATGCAAAGCACCAGGCATGCCCGTGCTATTATATTGTAGAAAAATTGGACTGTTATAAGCTGAAGATAAAACCAGACTGAATTCTGCCGACATAAAATTTATGCGCAGAACAGCTGTGTACAAATTGTTCAGACTTGAAAATGAAGGACGAAATTTTATAAAAACTGGAAAAAATAGGAATGCCCAAAACGAATTGGATTGCGCACGTAAATCGAATGTCCAGTCAAGATTATCGAAATTACTGTTAAATTATACTCCAAATGGAAGGCGAGAGCAGAGTCAACCAATAAAGAAACAAAGAGATGAGGCGTAGCTCAGACAGTAGAGCGTTTTCCTGCTGATTCATGGCGAGGGTTCTATGTCCTATTAGGTTGATTGGGTCTGGGTTTCTTCTGACTTATCTTCCAACTGTAAGACAAACGTCGGGTAATCTCAGACGAATCCTCGGATTCATCTTGCCAAATATCATCTCGCTATTACCAATTTCATTGACATTAAACAACCTAATAGTTTATACAGCGTCGTTTAACCGACTAAAATCTCTGAGATCCTATCAGGCTAAGAATGGACTACATCATCGAAGACTTAATGATCATAATCATTAACATGGCAATTATTTTTGTAAAAACAGCTGCTATTAAAATTGCTGCAGATTCATTTCCTTTCTAATTCACACTACCGGAGTTCTCTACCTGCTGAAACTTACCCTGCAAATGCAGTACAAAAGAATGAAGCGTGCTTTCGTCTCGAATTCCAAGCCCGTTCAAACTTAATCCATAATTAAGGAATATTGAATTGTGTTAATGTAACCTATAAGCAGAGTTGGAAAGCTTTGCCTACAGAGAGGATAAAAAGAAGCTGTATGAAAAGAACACATTCTGCGAAAACAAATCTCACTTTTTGCTTTATTTTTACATCAGAGAAAACTTTGATACTCTTAAAGTAATTGATAGAAGTCCAGATTTCTTTAGTATTTAAAAATTCCCGCCTCAATGAATTACGTAGGTTTTTTGTCAGGTTTATTTATACACACTTTTAGCACCCGTGCGTATACCAGTAGGCCGTTGTTATTATTGTTGAACTCCTGTTTTATATTGTGTGTTGTAGATGGCTTGTGTTGATGCAACTGATTTCAGATTTTCATTAATGTGATTGCGGCAGTGATGAATCATGAAAGTAAATTTCAAACCCGGCATTTCCCTTTGTGACTGAAAGAAACCATGAAAATCCCCAGTCAGACTAGCCGGCCACGGGTTTAAACCCGGAACCTCCCGAATACGTGTCTCAAACACACTAAAGCAATAAGAAATATATACTGTAGACACAAAAAGAACAATCCAATGAAATTCTCCACACACAACTCAATTTCAGAACACACACACTCTTTGACTCCACAATACATTACACAAACACACCGCCACAGGAAACACAAACAAAAGGCGGCAAGACCAGCACCAACCAGTTCTGAAGATGGCCCATAACAGGCTGAAACATGTTAACCAAGTACTATAAAATTTAACACAAGAAAGACATATAATACATATTCCGAAGTGATACAGTGTTAAAAGATATGTAATGAAGATATATAAAATGTTTTATTCTCACAAAATTTTGGAGTTGTATCTGGTATGCCATATTCTTGGTTTCGAAGACCAAAAATATACACATCGCTAACCCCCGTCTTCCTCTCTTACGATCAATTTAAGCTAATCGTCAGCACTAAATTAAAAAATTTAATTCCGGCTGGTCTCTACTTCATTTTCCATATTTTAGTACTCATAAATGTTTCATCAATATGGCCCACAATATAATAGTATTTTCATAAACCTCTAATTTAATTTCTTTTCTTGTATTCAAAAAGTTACCAATTTTTTTCCCCCTAAAAGAAGTGCCAAGTTCTAATATAGTTTCATTATTGAAAATAGAAAAAAAATAAACCTATTTTTAGAAGGCATTAGGAGTAAGCTTTGTTTTGATAAAAAGTCGATGTCTTAACAGATGGTTTCGACGCAGAGAATATCACGAAAATTTAATTAATAAATTAACGGCACTGAAGAACACTTTCCAGTCTTTGTAACAACACGATAATCCTTAAATTTCAAGAACAGCTTCGCTTGCTTTCTGAGAAATTTTCAAGTTTTCTATCTCACTTCAACGTTACTCTACTTAACTAATCGTGTTACCTTCTAAGTAGCTTTTATAAACTGTTTTCCTGAGAAACAGCACAGAGGTGAGGAAAACAATAACTGCGACGAGCCTAACACGTCTACTAATTAAATCATCTTATGTCTATTACGTAAGTACATGATAACGCTTACACAGAAGTTGAGGGAACAATTTAGTATTGAAACCATTTGCCTTGGTACAAATCCGAACCAACCCAAGTCCGATTATCGGCAGTAAAGGTAATAATCTTCATATTTCGGCAATAGGCAATGAGTGTCCTGCATTGTTCACATTCAGCGTTGCACATTTAGTTAAGTGATGACCTTGCGACATTTTGAATACATGGACAGAAGTTCCGCTTTTTGTCACTTTATAATGATAATACGGTACATATTACCAAGGATGACGACCCTTATGAAGGAACGTTTTAATTAAAATGTTATAATCACACTGAATTACATTCAGCAACATTACCGACAGCAGCAAAAGAACCACCACTACAACCACCACCACCACCACCACCACCACCACCACCACCACCACCACCACCACCACCACCACCACCACCACCACCATCTAAACCAGATGTACTCAACCTCATGAATAATTCGGGCCAATATTAAAAAAAATGTTCTTTTTGAGGGCCGCACATATCCTGCAATAGTAAATGCAACTTACAGAAGAAAATATTTAAAATATATCTTCATAAACCTATTGACTTTCCATCTCAAAAATTATTTTTAGAATGTAATGTTCCTAAAATAAGACAAATTTGTTATATTTTATTAATAAAATTCATACATAAAAATCGAAAAAAATTTGAATTGTATTCTCATAGTTATGAGACAAAAGGTATGAATTCTTTAAGATTGTTTGAACCAAAATGCAACACTGTTACAGTAATTAAACATAGGAGTAATTTATGCCCAAAAATATATAATAAGTTTATATTTAAATATCCTAATCGTGTCAATTCTAATAGTTCTAGTATTACATTTAAAAAGTTATTTGTGGATTTTATAAAAATTTAAAAATTGTACATTTAAACTTATAATTATTGAGTAAGACAAATTGTATTATATACTTCTTAATTTCAATTCAGGAATCCGCCCCTGAGCACGAGTTCTAATCTTTCAGGGGCGAGCTAAAGTTTCTGTTTATATTATATTTTATGTTACAATTATCAGCAAAATAAATAAACAAACAAACAAAGAAAACAAAACAAGCGAATAAATAAATAAATAGATAAACAAATAAATAAATAATTAAATGTCTTACTAATTAGTGATTATTTAATTTACAGAAATTAATAATATGACTGTTCATTTTTTTTTTTTTTTTTTTTTTTCAAATTTTAAGTTTGAAACTTTACTAACGGGCCGCAACAAACTTAGTGGAGAGCCGCATGAGACCCGCGGTCCGCGGTTGCTAACCGCTAGTCCAAACCTTTAATCAGAAATACGAAATGAAGAACAAAATATTTCCTGTAATGAGAGAAATTACATTAGGTTTGCCTATATCACCAGAAATTATATTGTGCAATCGAGCAGTTATAAAATGACAATGACAATGACAATGGCAATAATAATAATAATAATAATAATAATAATAATAATAATAATAATAATAATAATAATAATAATAATAATCCTGTCAGACTCCAAAGCAGCCATAGAATCTGTAGGTTCCTCAGACCCTGAGTCTTCATCAATCCAAGACTTTCAAAATGCCATACAACTATTACAAGCAAAACACAAAATCGTGGTACTACAGTGGGTCTCCGGGCACTGCAACTTATTTGGCAATGAGCAGGCCGATGCCTTGGCAAAAAAAGGTGCTAACATTTTACAAACATCTCCTAAACCAACACCCTTCCAGACAATAAAATTATACATCAAAGAAGTTGCCCACAATATCCACTCCCATCAGATTGCCGAAAGAACATATGACAAACACTGAAGAAGGGGCCTTCTATCAATACCTAACGGACCAAGAAGATTGGCAGTCGTCCATTTCCGCCTTGCAACTGGTCATGACTGCTTGGCGCAGCATCTCCACCGTTTCGGTATTTATCAACATCCAACCTGTACTCTTTGTGACCTTCAAGAAGCGATGAATAGGGATCATCTCCAACGCTGTCCAGGTCTAAAATCACTGACTGAATGTGCCAAATACTGGGAAGCTAGAAGCCTCATGCCTCTGTTTAGTTCTTAGTTTTTAGTTCTTTAAAGATTTTGTTTAGTTCCTTCTTTAGATTTTATTTTAAGTTAATTTTTTTTTTTAAATCTTGAGGTTGTGTTTAGGTAAAAGATAAGTTATCTATGTACCTGTCATTCGAATAAATAAATAATAATAATAATAATAATAATAATAATAATAACAACAACACTAACATTTTCTTCCTGGTTTATCAATAAAATTACTGTAAGCACATTTCTTCACTTCCCCACTTTATAAGTACTTGTGTAGGCCTATTATTATTTGTCAACAATTGTCTTCAGTCATTCGTTCGCAAGGTACGAGTAGTCGTAAGAGAATCTCTCGAGATTTAGGTGGCCCAGGTTCGATTCCCGATCGTGAAGTCAGGGAGATTTTAATTCGGACCTCTTCACGGGGAATGTCTGTCATTGTCTCAGTGTGTGTGATGTCTCGCAGTGGCCCCCGGGTACCCTAACCCAGTAAACAGGGAAGTCCTGCAGTCTGTGCGTGTGTGTGTTCAATAGAGTTGTGAACACGGCACAAATCAACATTCAATAAATACATGCTCGCCTAAAATTCCCACTGGTTTAGATTATACGAGTGTGTAACGGAATTTTAAACTACACGTTTAATGTGCCACATTTTGGAAAAGGTTGAAAAACGCTGATCTAACGGAAGGAAATTATTGCCGAAACACAATCTCACCCCTTTGAGTTTTACTCTGTGTGGAGGCGGGTATTAAAGACTAAGAAAAATCCATAATATGCTGGAACGGGTGCAGGAAAATATAGTCAAGAAAGTGACTCAATAACAGAGGAATTGCACAACAGGGACGAATTTCCTCAGCAGATGTAGGCCTGTTATTAGTCAACTTTTTGACTCTATATTTTTATAAACAAGGTGTTTCCGAGGTGGTGTTACAAATTTTCAGGGATGATGGCGAAGGGCTCATGTATCAACTAGAGATAGGAACCCTGGTCCGGAAATAACCGAGTCGAAAGTTATATGCAAAAATAGTTGTGTGGAAATGGAATTGTAATTTGGCACTACGTGCCCTCCTGCCTTTAACTTTTGGTACAGTCGTGGAAAGATGGTATGGACCGGATGTCTCCTACGTGGGTACTTGTCCCGATACAATCTGTGAGCTTTTCTACTGTTCCCATTGGCTCATCCGTATTCGAAAATCAGGTCTGCTTATTCCGCTCTCGTGTACTCCTCCATTTCACTAGGACTGATCGACTGGACACTGCAACTTGTACACATACACTGCTGTCTACAGACGTGCATATCAGGACCGATCATGTCCGTTATCCATTACGCTATCTGCATTGCTTTAGTGTAGTTTCCTGTTTCCACCCCTCAGACAGCGCACTGAATGGAATACTGTAAGTAGACAACGTAAACAACATCAGATGAATACAGTATGTGTAAGATGTACAGATAAATACACATAAATAAGGTGTACAGAGGAATAAAATTATTTCATTTCCACACAACTATTTTTGCTTGTAACTTTCGACTCGGTCATTTCCGGACCAGGGTTCCTTAACTCAAATTGATACATGAGCTCTTCGCCATCATCCCTGAGAATTTGTAACACTACCTCGGAAACGCCCTGTAGAGTAAAGCAATTTTAAATTAACCTATGCATTTAATTTTTCTTTTAATAATAAGAATTTGTGATAGTGCTGAGTGCTTTCGAAGCGATTACTTTGATTTAACTTGTGGGCTACGTAAAGGAAGACGCCAGCGCGACTGCGAATAGTTATAAATATTTGAGCGGCAGGTTTAAATGGGGCACCATTTAGTAATAAGGAGAAAATCAACGAGCACAAAGCTCCGTTAATAAATTAAAGAGCGACTTTCTTCGCTCCATGAAACAGTGCCAAGAAAAAAAGCTTCCACGTAGGCCTACTGTTTTTGTATGATGGATGGCAAGTTATTCAGTTTAAAAATTGAACTCGCTTTGCAATCAGACTCCTAATAATAGACCTGTCTCACATTAGATGTGTAAATGGTGTGATCGAACTTCTTCTGTAATTAAGTTATGTTATTTTCGAATGTTTAAATTTGCGCAGTGAAATGAATGTCTCCTATTGTTTCGAAACTACCTGCTGATTCCATCCTCAAGAGTCATAATAGACATTTATTCGATGTCAGATCAACACAGGAAACAACCAAATCCTCTCGTATAGTTGTGAAACTTTGCGGATTTAAAGATTATATTTTTTATTTAATTTTGTGAAGCATTAAATATCTCTGCTGAATACTTTTTTTGAAATTAACATTTGTATCTTTAAAAATGGCTTTAATCCTGTCAGATTAAATAAATAAATAAACGAGTAAATAAATAGTAAAAAATAAGTAAATAAATAAGTGAATAAATAAATAAGTAAATAAATAAACTAGTAAATTAATAAATAAGTAAATAAATAAAAATAAATAATTAAGTAAATAAATAATAATTGTCGCCTTCTTCTTTACATTAAAACTTTTAAAGATGTCAATTTGAAACTTGTGTAACAGGCTTAAAGATGTTATATGCCAACAATTAATGATCTTTACCTATATTTGAAGATTATGTCTTGAAAACTTTGACTTTGAGTTTCTCAACCATGGTACAATTTATAAATGATGAATGAAATCCATATTGCTATTCCATATTTACTTAAAACACTCAGAAAAGTTCAGGTTGCAAAATTTTCAAAGTATTTAAATATTTTCTTCCTGCCATAGTAACCAGCACTACTAGCTAACAGTATTATATAGATTTTCCCAGCCTCATAAAACATTCAATTATCTTAAGGGGTTAGGTACAGCTTACAGCAGTAAAATTTTGGAAATATTCAACTTTTTTTTCTCCATTACTGTATCTTGCACAATAATGAAAATTAGTATGTGTAAAACACTGTCCTTCTACTATATGAAGAAAATATTTTTACGATAAAAAAAAAAAAATTCAAAAAACCATTTCACTGTGCAGTGATGAAGCGTTTCCCACGTAACTAAACAACTATCCAACATTCTGTGATTAAATTTCTTGTGTGTATTTATGCATGTCATATCTACAGTATGATGCAAGATCATTTCTCTACATTTCATAGATTGTCTGATAAAAAATAAATTCATTTTAAAAAGTGGTCAAATATCATTATTTTCTTCTAACAAAATATTAAAAAAATATATTAAGGAAAGTAGTTGAAAGAGCATGATTTTGTAAACATAAGTTTCCGCAATATAATCAAAGAGAGAAAACATGAAAAAGTTAACAAGCTTATGAGTTATGACGGAAATGTTTCATCACTGCACAGTGAACCGTCACCATTTCGAATTTTTTAAAAATATATAATCGTAAAATATTTTTTTCATATAGCACAACAGTGTTTTAAACATATCAGTTTTCATTATTGTACAAGGTACAGTAATGGACGGGAAAATGTTGACTATTTCCAAACATTTTCCTGCTGTAAGCTGTACTTACCCATTAATATATTATTATGTAATGTTCGTAATTCTGCAGAGCTGATATTATTATTAAAAATAACAGGATTTAACTACAGTTGCCAGCACTCATTGCATCATGACTCAATTCTTACTCTAATCTTTGGTTATGTATGAGTAGTTAGAGATATCATCTTTTATTTTTCAACTTAGTTCACAATGATTACTATCGTATTATAATTCATAAAAACAGAGAACCAAGTTCATATTACATTCATTAATATTTATGATTACTACATTTAATATATTTTGAACAACGATTGTGAGAGAGAGATTTTTGCTGTAACCCATGTTACATGTCTCTAAAATCTAACAATGGATGGCAATGGTGAACCGATTTCTACGAAAATTGGCAAATTGGATAACTTAGGTCCCATTTAGATTTTAGGCTATATGGCATTCAAAATACTATCTTTAAAGCGGAGTTATAAGGGCGACTGAAATAAATAAATCGAAATATCTCGCTTATTCTTGATTATTTAACAAAAGTTGCCTTAAATATGTACGCGACAAGTTTTATTCTGAGCAAAATTTTTGTAGGACTGATATTTAAAGAGATATATAAATTTTAATATAACAGTACGCTTTATATCCGTACCGCCTAAATGAGGCTGACAATAATAAAATGAAAACAAATGACTGCGATTATTTAAGATGACCTTGTATGTACAACAAGCGGAAGATATTCAATTATTCCATTCTCATTATCTGAAAAAGTAACAAACCTCCTACATCTATATTAAGCATTAAATTACATAATTCTCATTGTTGTCTTATACAGTGTAAATGTCCGATTATTAAGGAGTCCTCTGAAGTTAAGTATTTAGGCATAATTTTCGATAACCTTTTAAAATGTAACCACATTATTTACCTTTGTAATAAATTACGTAAAATAATATATTATTTTGTTTTATTGAGGAATTACTTGTCAATAAGTTTATTACGCACAATATATTTAACTTTATTTCAATCGGTAATTATGTATGGAATTATAGGATGGTGGTAGCTCGTTTAAATCCAATTTTAATCCACTTTATGTATTACAGAAGAAAATAATTAAAATACGTCTTCATAAACCTATTGATTTTCCATCTCAAAAATTGTTTTTAGACTTTGATGTACTTAACATAAGACAAATTTATTATGTTGTATTAATAAAATTCATACATAAAAATCGAAATAATTTTGAAGTGTATTCTCATAGTTATGAAACAAAAGGTATGAATTCTTTAAGATTGGTTTGAACCAAAATGTACTGTTACAGTATTTAATCATAGTAGTAATTTAGGCCCAATATTATATAACAAATGTATGTTCAAATATCCTAATCTTGTCAATTCTAATAGTTCTAGTATTAAATTTAAAAAGTTATGTATGGATTTTATAAAAATTGAAAAATTGTAAATTTAAATTTATATATTCAAATTGGATAGTAGATATAAGACAAATTTTATTGTATACTTATTAATTTCAATTCAGGAATCCGCCCCTGAGCACGAGTTCTACTCTTTCAGGGGCGAGCTAAAGCTTTTCTGTATATATTATATTTTATGTTACAATTATTAGCAAAATAAATAAACAATGTTAACACTTTTTTTAAATTTATTAAGTATGTCCAAACGACTGGAACTCGTATTCAGGTCCTCTATAAGGACAGATACATAATATGTTCTACAACATAATATAAGAAATCATAAAGCTACATTGTGTGAAAAACATGACATGGCAAGAACTAAATAAAAAAAATAAATAAATGAAACCAATAAGATATCACTTAAGTTTTAGGGAGAGAGAAGAAAAATTTTTAAACCTTCAAATAAACCGACCGAGAATTAAAATAAATAACCTTGCCTAAACCGTTTTTTCTTAAATAATTCTTAAAACGAAGGAAATTTTGTAAAACTTTATTTTCTAATGGAAGTTGATTATGAGTTATTAAAATACTTAATCCCTTTCTATCGTAAGTTACTGAACCATTCTGAGGAAAAAAAAAAAAAAGAAAAAGGATATTCGTTTGTGTTCAAGTGCGAAGCGCATGGGTACGGCTAGTGAAATAATAACTCCAGAAATATTGAGAGTTCCACGATCGAACTTATATGGTATGTTAAAATACATTGAGCATTATATAACTGTACTTTTTTTTTTTGGAAATCTAAAGTGGAGATTTTTTTTTTATTTTTTATGAACAGATTGTATTTTGAAATATATTTATTGCGCTCTATTTATACACTGAAGAAAAGCTAGCTTTACATGTTAAAACCAAGCCCAAAACCATTTTGTACGTTCATTGGTTTGTAAACTTATGATAACATTTGTTAAAAGTACATTTAAATGTCACTCTTTTCACCCATTTCCTTTCTAAGCAAAAACTTTTACATATCGAGTTCTATTATTTTGTACATTACTATTTCTTACGTAAAGTAATATGTTCGCCGAATTTCATTGCATTGAAGGAGATCGGGTTGCAAATTACAGCTCAAGTATGTTGATTTCACGTGGAATGACTCGCTTGTAGTTACTGCCCGACAAGGCGAACTTCCGACTTGGCCTTGTAGGTCAGAGCGCTGTAGTCGTCCAGGTATCCGTTTATGTTACGATACGATGACTCACAGCATTGTTGCACATATTTTCCGCGTCGGAACTTCGCTTTGCAGAGGAGTAATAGAAGTATTGATATAGGCTATTAAAATGTCATATTTGTATCTATAAACAGTAATATATTGACTTTGGAGCTGTTATACCGACAACTGCGGTAACTGGAAGAAGTTCTTTACACCAAATACACACATTGAGGTCATATGATCATCTTAAATCAATATAAGTGTATTGCAGTAAAATGAAATTTATATGTGGTCTTCCACAAGGCGAATACTGATATTGTGCAAATTCAAAGGGCCACGGCTACCTCCTTCTCAATCCAATTAATCTTTCTTTAACACTTAACATATCTTGATACCATCTCCCGCAATATTGCCACAGTGAAGTAATGGAGAACACCTGTATTGTAGAGAAATCCGAAAAAAAAAAAAAAAAGTTATGAATGAAACTAGATTGTAACTATTTGTTAAACTTATTAGCGAAAATCTACACTGCAACAGCGTAAAGTCTGAAAGATTTTTATTGCAGCAGCTATCCTTGAAATAGCACAATTATCTTCCTTGCTTTTAATACATTATTATTGATATAAATCCATCGTGCCCAATATTTATGACTTAAGCCTAATTTCGAGTCGAGATATAAAACTGAAAATAAAAAAAAAGGGGGACGTTCATAATCTTAAAGCGACAGCGTTCATAAAAAAATGAATACCAGTAGTAGTAGGCCTACTACCAACAGTAAACTAGCATAACATTATTTAAAATCTTACTTACTTAGAAATGGCAACCCGCAGGTTCATTGCCGCCCTCACATAAGCCCGCCAACGGTCCTATCATGTGCAAGATTAATCCATTCTCTATCGTCATATCTCATCTCCCTCAAATCCATTTTAATATTATTCTCTTATCTACGTTTCGATTTCCCTAAAGGTCTTTTTTCCTCCGGCCTCCCAACTAACGCACTATATGCATTTCTGGATTCGCCCATACGTGCTACATGCCCTGCCCATCTCAAACGTCTGAATTTAATGTTTCTAATTCTGTCAGGTGAAGAATACAATGCGTGCAGTTCTGCGTTATGGAACTTCCTCCATTCTTCTGTAACTTCATCCCTCTTAGCCCCAAATATTTTCCTTAGCATCTTATTCCAAACACTCTTAAAATCTGTTCCTCTCTCAAAATGAGAGTCCAAGTTTCACAACCATACAGAATACCATACGGTAACTGTTTTATATATTTTAACTTAAGATATTTTGACAGCAGACTTGATCACAAAAAGCTTCTCAACCGAATAATATAATGCATTTCTCATATTTATTCTGCGTTTAATTTCCTCCCGAGTGTCATTGATATTTGTTAGTGTTGCTCCAAGATATTTGAATTTTTCCACCTCTTCGAAAGATAAATCTCCAATTTTTATATTTCCATTACCTACAATATTGGGGTCACGAGACATAATCATATACTTTGTCTTTTCGGGATTTATTTCCAAACCTATTGCTTTACTTGCTTCGAGTAAAATTCCCGTGTTTTCCCCTAATCGTTTGTGGATTTTCTCCTAACATACTCACGTCATCCGAGTAGACAAGCAGCTGATGTACCCCGTTCAATTCCAAACCCTCTCTGTTATCTTGGACTTTCCTAATGGCATATTCTAGAGCGAAGTTAAAAAGTAAAGGTGATAGTGACTTGTGTAAAAACAGTCTGAAAAACACTGAAAAACATGCTATAATGAAATCTTTATTAATTTTCTTAATGGGATATTTTACGACGCTGTATAAATTCAAGTTATTTAGTGTCCGAATGAAATAGAGGTCATAATACCGGTGGAACGAGTCCGGGGTCAAGCATCGATAGTTACTCAGCATTTGCTCATATTGGGTGGAGAGAAAACCTCTGAAGAAAATTCAACCAGGTAACTATCCCCGACCTGTATTCGAACCCGGGCCACCTGGTTTCGCGATCAGACGCGCTAATCGTTACTCCACAAGTGTGCTTCGCCTCGTCTTTGAATAACTATTTGTTATAATTCATTGATCAAAAATAATTCCCAAGAATGGACACAAGCAGATAGTGAAAAAAATATCCAATACAGACAAATCAATGAACAGTAATTCAGTTCCTGAGTGACGGAAGTTGCCAATATTGTGAGAAGCTTCCAGGAAACCTTGGAACGAAGACACTTTGAACTTCTACAATTCTCGCAGTACAGTTTGGACTTATTGACGTGCGACTTTCATGCACGTGGACCTTCCAAGAGAGCCTCGAGAAATACTGTATGCAGGTTCACTAAGAATGAAGAGTAGTGAGGCCATTCATCAAGAATTACTTTAACTTAAAGAGATTTTAAAAAAATAAATACAGCCTATAAAAATTTCTAACACTACAATGTAACACATCGTCCTATTTTTCACGAACTGACATCGCTCAACTTCTCAAACTTTTCACAAGATCTATTTCAAAGTTTTGCATACCGTTCGGACGGTTACTGTACACATGTTTTACAACTTACAGTCACAACCATGTTTACATGTGTAACGAAAGGACTCTTTTAGATATCGCGATGTTTAGGTAAAAGTGCTTTGCCCTCTCTTTTTAAATGCAACTCTTTTGCTGTAATTAGTGTAAATAGTTGAAAATTAATTACAAAACGTTAAAATATGTTTTTTGACAATTATGTTTACATTTCCTCATATAAACTACTCGCAGCTAATGTGTTAAAATTTAATTATAACTGTTTCTATAAAATTGTTATTTTGTGGGATAAATCCTTTTACCTGAACACCATCGATAGACAGAAATAATTTATTTTATTAAAAAAAAAATTTCGTAAAATATGTTTTGAGATACGTCACTTTGCCAAAATATGAAACACTGTTACCTAATATTTACATCACTTAGAGATATAAACGTACTCCGATTAATTCCCTTCAGTTAATGAATCGATAAAAGTGTAATATACAGAGTGTTTCAGAATTCAATCTAAGAAATTTATAAGGTCATAGAGGGGTTGTAGACAATCAATTTGATATATGAAACCTAGAGTCTCCGACGAAATACATCTGTCCTACGTTCATAGACATCTATGACGTAGTGCAGAGGGCGGCCACTAGAGGGAACCCAAGAGTTGGAGCTTAATCTGAGACGATTCTGTCCGACGCCGGGGTGGTACCCGGTGTGGCTTAGTGGATAAAGCATCAGCACGTAGAGCTGAAAATCCGGGTTCAAATCCCGGCGCCGGAGAGAATTTTTCTCCGTTCCATTACTCTTTCATCGTATGATGACGCAGAATATCTGCATGAAATATCATATATACTTCGGTACATTAAAATAATATATATATGATATGCGTAAATCACTTCGTGATTTAAGACGGCGCTTATTCCGTCGGATCCCGGCCAACTAGTCACTCATAACGAGTGCACCTCAGCACATGTGAGGACTTCGGTCCTACGTTCATAGACATCTATCACGTAGTGCAGAGGGCGGCCACTAGAGGGAACCCAAGAGTTGCAGCTTAATCTGAGACGATTCTGTCCGACGCCGGGGTAGTATCCGGTGTGGCTTAGTGGATAAAGCATCAGCACGTAGAGCTGAAAACCCGGGTTCAAATCCCGGCACCGGAGAGAATTTTTTTCCGTTCCATTACTCTTCCATCGTACATCCGAATTTGTTTAATTTGTTGTTGTTAAATTTGTTTAAATTTCATACTCATAATCGAATATTAAATTGAAATAGAGGTGTGGAATGGTATGAGACGGTTTCGGACCTTATTTATTAGGTATTGCATTAAGCCCAACTGTTAAGAACTAATTATCCGAGATTTCAAATTTAGCTTTCACAGAATTTGTGAAATTTCCGGCAAATAATGAGGCAACACATTACTGTACTGCTTATTTACCCACTCTTAACGTTGGCATTATGACCTCCATTTCACTGAGACGCTATATGAAGAGTTCACAACCATAGTGGGCCAAGCGCCATTTACTAAAACCGTATAAAACAAGGGTTAAAATGAAGTTACCGCCATAATTCAATGGAAACATATAGCAAGTAATATAAAGTATACACATTCAAACTAAATGATATGTCAATCTTCATTAAACTATGGTATTCACTTAACTTTAACCCTTGGTTTCTCTGTTTTTAATAAATGGCGCTTGGCCCACTATGGCTCTGAACCCTTCAAATATAGTAGCCTATTTATTTGTCGTTTTCTCCTCTGTTAGAGTAAGCATCTTGGTAGGTTCCAGAACATTGATTTGCTGTTGAGCCTTATCTGTCTCTTCTCTGATTAATTGTGACGTTTCTTTCTGGAAGAGGATTTTAATTGATATGCAAAAATCTCTTAGAAGATGTCCGAGGATATTGCTACAGGATTCTTTTTACAGGCTCATTGGTATGGATTTCAAGAGGAACTAATGAAATTATGAATACATTTTCATTAACATAATTCAACCTTCCTTCCTGCTCAAATCTTTGCTAGTAGCTGACATGCCCGGAACTGCCGTCGAACCCTACTTGCGAATTACAGTTAATTCAAGATCACGCTCTGCCACAACTTGACTTAAAACTTCTCGCTGTACATTGGCAATACATTGAAGAGTATGATACAGTTGGTCCTCGTAAAGTTGATTTTGTAGCGAAGTAAAGGTCTCCTAGTAAATGTTGAAATTCTCTCTTTTTTTCTGCTCCTATTGCTGTTTCACTGATAAGCAGGGGGCGGATGTTGATGACCTAAAAATCTATTTAAAATGATCATTAAAATGCCTTGATAGTAATGGGAAAATGACATGAAATTAAAACAAAATGACATTTAAATTTTATTCACCGTACTCGCACCACAACTTCTTAAAAATTAGTCAACTTGTTTCAGTGACTGCCCTGAAAATCTCGGGGAGAGGAGGCAACTTCCTGGAATTTGGCAGAGATAAAGGAAAAGAACATGCAACAAAATGAAGGCTTTACGGGAAAACTATAGATTTTAATGAGGGTTTACAATGTGTTTCACTCAGAAGTGGTCCATGTCAGTGCCTTCATTCTCAGTCTCCTTCTGCGCTTCACTTTTGTTACCAGATCTTGCAGACGAGGGAGTGTGAATGACAAAACAAATTGGGGGCGCAGCGTGCATTCTTGAAGTCTTTGTGTTAAAAGTACTGTCTACCATAGTAGACATCCCTTCCGAGCCATGTTGAGGACACAGCGTCCTGTCCAGGACATGGTGAAAGTTTCCCCCCTTCCAAACAAATTCTAAAGACACCCTCGTACAGACAAAAGAACAGTATCAGTCAAAGTCCTCACTTAAACTGAGCTGCAGTCAAGTATTTTATAGTACTTCCGTTGTGTGAAGTGAAGCCTTCAGTGGAATGAGGGATGGACTTTAAAGTCTGTTCAAAACTATAAAACTCAAACTTCACTGTTATTCACTTATTCAGTAGGTAATTACTGCTGATCTATTTGGTTATAAAATGATTTAACAGACCTATCGGTAAACAAGAAAGTAAAATGCATTCCAAAATATCTAAAAGTTCTGCAAAGTATTAAAAATGACCAAAAAATGCCGAAAAAATATAAAAATTACATATTAGTTGAAAAATATCAAAAATTAAAAAAATGCAATATAATAAATTACTTTTGTACGTTGATATAGACATAGACACAGAAAGGATTTCTATATTAATAGGCATCGTCCTAATGTGAAAAATAAGATGACTTTTCATCAACATCCGCCCCCTACTGATAAGTTTTCTTGGATGATCCTTATTCGGCAGAGGTGTCGCATCCCCAGGCACAAAAGCAAAAGAATTGCACATTTCTTTCGGACAGCTGAAGGAATCAATTAGGCAGTCAGCATTATATTTTATGAATCTTTTCTAACTTCTACGGCACATTAAACAGAAGAACATATAGAAAAATCTCCGATAGATTTTTATTTTATTCTCAATATCACTGGGAATATCTTTTAGTTCCAACAGTACTACAGTGTAATATTATTTAAAAGTCCAATCATTCGTGATTCAGCACTACTACGGCATCAAACTCCAAAAAGTTACCGGCGGGGTATAGCCGTCACGCCACTGAAAATAATTAATATCGGTTAGGTTCGCAGATATACGCAACCAAGCAAACAATATTTCATACAGGTAATGACGTCGGAATATAAGTATAAAATTGTTTTGGCAGAATACAGCAGCTAGTATTTTATAATTCAAGTTAAAATCAGAATTTTGTTCATATCAAATATAAGCCATAATTTAGTCACTTATGCTAAATTACACATTATACTGACGGACATACTTGCATTTACAAACTTCATTTGAAAGAAGGAAAGAAAACACAATTTAGTACCCCTTAATGCGACTTCCAACAAAGCGTTTTGTATTGCCACAGAGGAGTGTGGATTCAACACTCTGCAGATAGCACTGTTTACCCTACTCCAAAATAAATAAATATCCGCTAGAAATACCGCGCAGTGTCTTCATAAGATGCCTCGTACATTCAGGGACATATATTCATAAAAATATATAGTAAATAAACAAGTCGAAAAATTAATTTTTTCCAGCTACATTAAGAAAATTGCACACTGTGCGCTGGAAAGAACATTTGGATGCGCGCTGAGATCTTGGCAACGTTAAACTTGTTCATTTGGACTTATAGATAATACATGGGTAATAGCAATAAGTTGTTTAGTCATAGTCTTCAATAAAACTGCAATTTAATATTATAAAAATTGCATAATGAAGTTCAATTTGGCGAAGTCCTATACTTGTAACGACTATTTTGCGGGGAAAAGGACTCCTATAGACACATTTTATTGCAGTGTGTCGAATTGGAACATATTCGGAGAAAATATCTACCACCCTCGATGCTAAGTCAGAATAGAAGTTCGCTCGCATGTCTTGACCTCATGGGGAATAGAGATTACGAACGAAAGAAAAAAAAAATGTTATGTTTTATTTAACGACGCTCGCAACTGCAGAGGTTATATCAGCGTCGCCGGATGTGCCGGAATTTTATCCCGCAGGAGTTCTTTTACATACCAGTAAATTTACTGACATGAGCCTGTCGCATTTAAGCACACTTAAATGCCTTAAATGCCATCGACCTGGCCCGGGATCGAACCCGCAACCTTGGGCATAGAAGGCCAGCGCTATACCAACTCGCCAACCAGGTCGACACGTGACCGAAAGACTGGATTGTTCCTCTTGAGCAACTGCGAACTGATGAAGGGATAATAGTATCTACTCAATTATACACTTTTATGTCTGTTTTAGGTTAGGATATATAGTATTATATAAGTGTTTTGTTTGTGCCATTTTCAGTTTAATCTGTGTGTTCTTTTGGAGTTTATTTGGATCTAATCATAGGTGAGGGGGTGAAACCTACAAAGTAGGACTTGTTTTACACAGCACGTATGGTCAGAAGACCCGTGCTTTGGATTTAAGAGATAATTCTGATAACTTAATATAGTAATATGTATTTATAATATTGCTCAATAAATCCATCTATTTATCTATCTACTTGAAACGAAGATAATTTTAACGAGTCCTCTTAAACTTTTAAACTCAAAAGTAAAGCAAGATTTCATTTTTAGATTTACTAGGTCAGATGTCTCACTACGTAGGCTGTCTACCATCACCCAATACCTATCAATCAGAAATCATGAACTATACATTTAATGCAACAAATTGCAACAGCATACAATGGTTGGTACGAGTATAATATTGTTTGTGAAAACGAAACGCTATTTACCTCAGAGTATATAAGAATATATGAATGCGGCTGAAAATGATATTCGAATTTAAAAGTTAAATTGCAAGATAAAATAAAATAATCTATGCACTACTACATATTACACACCAAGGCTGAAATTTATTATAGAGAATAACCATGCTTGTAAATTACATTCCATGAAATTACAATTTTATTGGCGTCTAATAAACAAATAATCACTCATTTACACTCATCCAATAGCAGCAGTACTCTGGTTTTGCAATTCTATGTAACCAACAGTTTTCAATTGCTATTGACTGACGTGAGTGGAGTTCTGAATGCAACTGCATGCAAATATACGTTCAAAAACTAGCAAGATGCGTTCCCTCACGCGCTGTAACACACAGTGAATCACTGCAACAAATCGGGAGTACATAAAAAGGTAATTACCCGAATGCAGGCAGTCAAGTTGATCAGTGAAATGTATTCCAAAACATTGACAGTTATTTGAAACATCTGTGCAAACTGGCAGTTTCTAGTGTTAAATGAATGACTTAAATGTGTTTAGTAATTCGCTTTGATTTAATTTGAAAATTATCTATTTAAATGAATATCGAGTTGCAATTAGTTCAGGTTAATAAAAAACACAGCATGCACTACAACAATCAGTAACATAAGATCCAAGTGACTGTTTCTTTTATGGAACTCATTTTGACCATAATTCTGTTTGTAATATTGTTTTCTAACATCATCTTCACAAATAAGTGCAGTACTGAAGAAGTCCCATAATGACGATTATTGCAATGCTTAATCCCAGTTAACATAGCACAGAATAGTAATAATTAGGGCTAGGAAGTTATGCTCTAAAATTGTCAACGTATAGAGTATAAAATACACACTTATGACCTAAAAATTCCAGAAATATGCTCTATAACATTAAAAAAATAATATAACTATTATAAATATTTTTCATAGTTTACTTTGGAGATATAAACTATACCTAGAATGACACTCAGAAGTGAAAAAAATGGAATTTGAGGAATTTCAAGACCTACAAATTTTATTCAAAACAGAAAATGCCAACTCATTTTCATAAATTTTTATTCTGTGTATATTATGGGACGTGTGTTGAAATGTAAAATGATTGTTTTTTTTTATTTTAGTAGGTTATTTTACGACGCTTGATCAACATCTTAGGTTATTCAGAGTCTGAATGAGATGAAGGTGATAATGCCGGTGAAATATGAGTCCGGGGTCCAGCACCGATAGTTACCCAGCATTTGCTCATATTTGGTTGAGGAAAAACCTCGGAAAAAACCTCAACCAGGTAAGTTCCCCCAACCGGGTACCGAACCCGAGCCACCTGGTTTCGCGGTCAGACGCACTAACAGTTATTCCACAGGTGTGGACTGCAAAATGAGTACGTTTTGCAAAGTTTCAAATGAAAATTTTTGTCTATTGTCAGCTAACATAACTTTGTAGTATACAGGAAAGTTTTTTCTACTTTTACTTCTACTGATAAAATGGGAGCAAATTTAAAATGAACAATAACACTTGACTTTATTTCTGTGGCTGTCTTTCTCACATACCCTCCTCTCTCCATAATTTGACAACAAAGTGGTTTTCCCTAGTTCTACATCCAGTAGCTTCATGTGAGATGCCTAGCCATCCCTTTCTCTACCCTCGTGAAAACAATAGATGTACAGCGTATTCCAAATCTCAGCGGACTGGTGGACAACAATGACATCACGCTGCAGTGAGATAGGAAAAACTGCTGGAAGGTTCAATGGCTACCATGGC
This sequence comes from Periplaneta americana, assembly GCF_040183065.1. Classification (NCBI taxonomy): domain Eukaryota; kingdom Metazoa; phylum Arthropoda; class Insecta; order Blattodea; family Blattidae; genus Periplaneta; species Periplaneta americana. Next base: position 133,804,157 of record NC_091121.1, on the reverse strand, counting down.
TGCTGTACGAATAGTTGTATGTGCTATGCTTGCAAGATTTTGCGAATTTTTCGTACTGTTATATTGCTCAAAGAAAAGACGACACAAACAATTTATTTCTTGAATCAGTCCTTTGACATATTTATTAATATGCCATTAACATATTTTTTTGTTATTCTCATTAAAAACAACTCAGCAGAACACATCACCATAACATAACAGTGCACGATGTCATTCGTCTGCCAATTCCCGCCCTTTACTAAAACCAATCAGATTCAGTAATGGCAACTGATGGTTCAGTCAAGTGAGGAAAAATCTTCTTCAAAATTACGGTTATGTAATGCACAACATTAACTGTATCATAAAATAAAACAGGGCGAATTATTCTAGTCGCACTCACGGAACAACACACTCCAACCTTATGATCATATAGCGGACTTTGGTGTACAAGTATTAGATTTTGTGTTGATCATTACCGATTTTTTTCACTGTTGACTCGAACATGCACGTCAAACTACGCCTCGTCACTGAAATCATTTAATTGCGGCATTCAATTACCGGCAAGTAAGGACTCAAGAAACCAGGTGTAAAACTGTCTTCTCTTCTGCGGATCTCTGTCCCTCTAGGGCTTGCACTTTTTTTCGTTTTGTGTGGACGAAATCTCAGTAACTTTTTTTCCTCTTTGTATTCTGACACATAGCTGACTCCTGCTTGCTGAGCTAACTTAGACACTTTTGTGGCGAACGTTCTAATCGAACATCGATATCATCAAGTTTTTCCTCAGTTAAAACTTGACGTCTGCTATTTTTTCTTATGAAATACCGTTCATGCAGTTCAGAGTTCGTTAATAGTTTTGTGAGCTGTACGCCAGTTACACGGATCAACCCCAGAAAAGCGTTACTGAAATGCTCTGCGACACTAAATTAAAAATAGTCCATAGTTGACTGGTTATTTATTGTATGAGTAATAAGGGGATCGAGATCTCCGAAAAGTCTAACAATAGTCAGTTTACTTAAAAATAAAAACAAAGAGGATATTCCCAGCAATGCCGGGTACTTTAAGCACATAAATTAGAAAACAGTTGTCTGTAACGTTTCATGCACATTACCTCAGTCGGTTCATTTTCTAGTTACAACAATAGTTTCTTATGAAAGTTCAGATGATAATGCGAAGAGAGGGTTTGAAATTCTTTGAAATTCAGAGCCCAGAGACATTCTAATGACCGTATCTGAATGCGTTCGCCACTACTTAACCCTCGACACTTACCTGGGGTCTTTCTTGACCTCACACTATATTTTATTGTTAATATCTACATTCACAGCCTATACTACCAAACGCTCCAGTAAAATACGCTATTATTGGTTGTTTCATTTACCTTTACAATTAAAATTATTAGAAGTGCATAAGATTTGCTGATAAGGCGTTGTTAGCAGAAGAAGAGATGATACTAAGGGATATTCTAGTGGAACTAAATGAGAGCTGTGAGCAGTATGGGATGGCCATAGGAACAAAAATAAATGAGATGAACTTCCGAATTCTAAATGAGGTAGTAGAGCAAGTGGACAGCTTCAAATACTTGGGACATACTATAAGCGGTAACATGATCTGCAGTCAGGAAGTCAAAAGGAGGATAGCAATGGCAAATAAAGCTTTTAATAGAAAACAAATCTTCTGTGGACCTCTGGAAAAAAAACTAAGGAAGACACTAATGAAGTGCTTTGTGTGGAGTGTGCCATTGTATGAGGCAGAAACATGGACATTCCAACGAAGTGAAGAGAAACGAATAGAAGCATTTCAAATGGCGATATGATGTAGAACAATGGAGCGTGTGAAGTGGACAGACAGAATGAGAAATGAAGCAGTTTTGGAAAAAGTGGGGAAGAAAGAATGATGCTGAAACTGATTATATAGAGAAAAATGAATTGGTTGTGTCACCGGTTGAGAAGAAACTGACTATTGAAGGATGGAACGAATGGAGAACGGGAGAAGAGTTCGGGACAGAGGAAGATATCAGATGATAGACGGCATTAAGAAATGTGGTTTATATGCGGAGACAAAGAGAAAGGCAGAAAATAAGAAGAATTTGAGAAATGCTGGGTTTGCAGTGAAAGACATGCCCATGGACAGAACCAGTATATAAGTACGATATATGTATGTAATTATATATTGTTTATTCTTTTCATATTATTTTATTCTTTGGTGTCAGGAAAAACTCCAGCGATAGAAGAAGTCTTTGTTTTGCTATTAGACTTATTTTGCTTTAGAAATTTTACTTATAAGAGTTACTGATAGAAATAAACCCAAATACAGCATAAATAGTCCGCCATGTAGGCTAAAGGAGAAAGTTTGTAGGCTCAAGAGTAATTGTTTGTATTTGTAAAATAAGAGTCTTGTACCTTCTACTGCAGCAGGTGATGAGAATAAATAACTTAATTGTCTAAACATAAGAATTGACACTTGATACAATAGCCATACGCATGGTATATAGTTATATAGTTATTTTAGACAGATTATACCTAAGCACACACAACAAAATTATGTTATTTCCTAGCTTTGCAAATTAGTTCAGTACTGGAAATACAATTTGACTACAACCTTTTCAATATGCAACTAACATAGCTGCGACACTTATTTATTATTACACTATTTGTTAATATTTGTCATTATATGTCTTATTTGAAACATAGAACACGAGAATTTACAAGTCTTTATACATTAAAGAGTATTCCTCTGTTCTGAGAAAGGTAATAGTCTGTATCCGCAAACAATCACAAATTCAAGGAAGTATTTTTACATGTCACGGCAGATTAAATAAACTTACTTCTAAGCTCTTTCTGTACATTGAGAGCTTTTACACTTCTTTCTTGTATTAGACTCTGCCTCAAGCACATACAGTATACATGGAAGCAAAGAGTATATTTGGAAATTCTAACTTAGGCAGCCTTACGAACAAAGCGATTTCTGATTTCGTTGGAATCTGAGTGGCGTGCTGTTCTGTAGATTTATCAATTCAAGCTATAAACTTTCGGGATCTTCCATCGGCTGTAAGCCAAAAGGATTTCAGAAAAATCTCGAGTCCTTGTAAACTGTCACTGTTTCTCCAAACTTATCAGTGAATTCTGCTGTAGATCTTAAAGTAGGGTCTTATATTTTATAAGAAGATTTTCTTATCACTCTTCAAGATAGTTTATAGTCTAAGAAAGTGAAGTTGCCTATGTTTTACATGATACTGTCACATTTAAAATGTATCCATAAATGCTCTGAGCTAGTTGATCATATGTCGTTCAATTCTGTACGCACAACGTGCTAACGATATTTGATATCAGTCTTACCTTGTTGATATCCCATTTTTACCCTTAGCTATTCTAAACTAGATCTAGACAGAATTTCTTTACTAAAACCTTCAATGTGTTTATTTGCAACATAAAATTTCATGCGTAAGAAAGTGTAATAGAACATAACACAAACCTTACCTCGCTTCTTAATAATGAATCTTTCTCTTTAAACTAATCACTAAAGGGAAATGATATGGGGAATGTATTGTTTTTTCCTTATAACGAGCCGCCACTTAATGCAGACGCGCGCAAGCTGGCGTCTTGCAAGAACCGCATACAGACATTCCAGCTTGTACAGAGTCCGTTCTACCTGCACTGAGGTTGTGTTTACACTTTGAAAGCACGAGTTGTCCACCCATGGATATAGGCCTATCTTCAAGAACTATGTGGTGGTAAGCTGCTGCCGGAAATAACCCTTCTAGACTAAGAAATTGCTGCACAAAATGCTGTACTGCTCGTGTTTTCTAATGCAAATTTAAGATGCTGCCACTTCCAGCTTAAACAAAGACGGTATAGAAAAATAGTCGAACTTGGACCAGCTATAGTAGGTCTATATCTACGAAACTGGATACAGGTGTGTGGTTTAAATTATATATATAGTTGCCGTTCCTAACTAGTGTGTTTATTGAAGGTGCATTTGTTGAACTGTTATCAATTGTACCTCAACTCAGTGATCCACTAATGGATTTTAGTAAGTACATGCTGGAAAACTGCAGAGAGCCTGACAGCACATTTCCCCCGCAGTTATAAGCTCGGCCGCTGATTGAATCTCCAAAATTACGATTGCAGCTGAATCTCTCCACAGACACCTCAAATCAAATTTTTATTCGCCCCATTCATCGGTTCACACAATTATTCCCGTTCTAAAACACATTCAGTTCAAAACTTGTTTGATATTGAACAATACATTCAAAAGACTTAGGGGAGGGGGGGGGGAAGAAAGATATAGGCCTAATAATGCGTACTAGTAATGAACATTTTTTCTAAGGCAGATTTCTTACAATTATTCTTAAAATGTGTTCCATTCCAACATCTCCCCGGGAACCTGCCAAAAAAGAATATTATATAAGAAATTGACCTATATATTTTAAAATTACAGCACAATATTTTAACCACACCTGAAGGTCATTGGTCGGATGAGAAATATCTCATAGCAACCATGCTATAGTTGTGCCTACAATTTACATATTCAATCTAATTCGCTTTCTCCAAAATGGAGTGTATTTTATTGTTGGTACTGCATTGTTGTTTGCTCCGTTCACAGCATTAATTTCGTCTTAGCGCATTTCAGCATGATTTAGCTGTACCCCTACTAGACGAACTAGCAATGTGACGAACTAACTACAGTGTTATGTAATTATATTTTTGTGCTATTCTGTACTTGGATGGGTTTTAAAACATTGTAAATATTTCCAGTAATATTTAAGAACTTTGAGATTTTACTGGCATTCTCTTTTTCATTTTTACATAAGACTGAACATCTTAGATAATTAAATGTGTTCAATTGCTCGGTAATATGTTAATTATTTTCCTTCGCTTTTGATATTCTTCTCGAAATATCACTACTTTAAATGTTGCTCTTGAAAATGTAAAAAACATTCTTTTAGAATTCCATTTGATTTGTGACTTTCGATCTATCTACTATATCGTGAATCTGATATTTTAAGTTCGTCTTCTACGAGTAGTATGTCTGAATTTTCCTTCTCCCTAGTAATTTCAATTATTCTATTACTCAGACGTGCCAACTAATGTAGACGTGGCTTACCATACATTAAAATATTTCACTATATCGAATAACCTTGCCCATCTCACATCTTCATATGTTTTTCTTGTGAATGTTGCTACTGCCCGTCCGAGTGGGTATGTAGCATCCCGGTTTCCCCCACCCGTTTCTACTCGTCCCTCTGTAAAGGCTAGTTGCTGAGCTGTTAGGCTCTTTCCTGAAAACATTTGCTGTACAGAATTCGAAGTCTACGTAATGTTATAAAATTGTTTGAAATATTTTAAAGAAAATAGCCCCCTTAATTAAGTAACTGTCACATGGCTCCCCCCTCCCCTTTCGAAGACAGTATTCATTTTAGTGCTATTTTGTTCGCTGCTTAAATATATAATTTAATTGTAATAAATAAAACTCGAATGTTTATGCATTAATAATACATTATGAAGGAGAAAAATCGATTACAAAGTAAATTTTAAAAAGTAGAAATATGCTGGCAAAAAAATTACTGAAACACCGTAAAGAAATCAACTATCGCAATGTCCATATTTTTATATGTTGCACAGTATTATAGTATTATGAAATTTTAATTTACATACCAATTTTTTTTCTATTCTATTAAAATTATACCATATAGTCTATTAACCTGTTGTATCCTGTAGGATATATTGTCTATTTAAGGGTTAATTATGCACATGGAATTATCAGTATGCTTAAATATTCTCTCGCCCATCGGAATCACAACATTGGGGTTTTTCCTTTTAGACATGATCATAAACGTCTAGGAGCGGCCGCGAGCCACTTTGCACTTCAAGAATCATGTACAAGCGCAATCAATTGTGTTAAATTGCATTTTAATGTGCTGAAAATCGAAAGTGCTTCACCATTAATTCTGAAATACCAATTTCGTTGCTCCAAAGGAAAATATTAAATGTAATAACTTGAACACACCTACAGCTGTAGTAGATAGAGACATACTTGCATAAAACATGCTCCAGTTAGATCATCTGATGTAGAACTTACTATCTATTCCTTTGATGAAAACTATTCTGTCCGATAGAAGGCAGTGTGACATCAGAAGGAAAGTAAGTTTTGAAGGAAAACATATATTATTTAATATAGTTTTATCACTAAATTTATATGTCTTCCTGCAAAACAATTTATTGGTTGCAACTTAGCTGCTCTAGAATTTCTGGTGTATTTTGACCTCAAATATATTTTTTGTTAAGAATTATGATGTTTTAAAGCTTAATGCATTTTTACATACAGTACAAGCAACCTGAAAGCTTTTATTGCACCTAGAATTATTCATATATTTAAACAATGAACGAATTAATTAATTCAATTAGTTTAATGACAATATTTATTCTGTATCTGTGTTTTTATTTATTCAAATATCAGAGAACACATGCATTTTCCTTGAAATATAACACAAAAGGAAATTGTTATTGCAACAAGTCTTAATTATAATGTTTATACAGTTAATTAATTTAGTTTCATCACAGCTGCAGTAAAAAGAACAAGAAACGAATTTTAGAAATACAAATAATTACTAATTACTCTCGAACGTATAACATTTTACTCACTGCGTACATGGCAGTTTATGTTCTATACGTTTCATTTTTTCACTTTTCAAAGTACATTTTCTCTTTCTTTGTAACAAAGCACTATCACTACAAAATAATTCTAACTAGAGAATAAAGATTTTATTTAAGGAGGAGCCATCCATGAACCCAAGCAATAAACATGAAAATATTATCCATACATTTAATTATGAAATAATAATTTTAACTGTAAAATAAACTAAAATAACCAAGGATAGCATATCTAGGTTACTGGAACGTTTCGGTGCATATGGATGTAGATATTACCTATAAAATGTGGTGAGGGGTCAGAAAAGGCCCCAGGTAAGTGTCGAGTGTTAAAAGGTATATTTTTAGATTTTTCTGATGTCACACTGCCTTCTATCGGACAGAATAGTTTTCATCAAAGGAATAGATAGTAAGTTCTACACCAACTGATCTAACTGGAGCATGTTTTATGCAAGTATGTTTCTATCTACTACAGCTGTAGGTGTGTTCAAGTTATTTCATTTAATATTTTACTTTGGAGCAACGAAATTGATATTTCAAAAGCAATGGTGAAGCACTTTCGATTTTCAGCACATTAAAGTGCAATTTAACACATTTTATTGCGCTTGTACGTGATTCTTGAAGTGCAAAGTGGCTCGCGGCCGCTCCTAGACGGTTTATGAACATGTCTAAAAGGAAAAACCCCAATGTTGTGATTCCGATGGGCGAGAGAATATTTAAGCATACTGATAATTCCATGTGCATAATTAACCCTTAAATTGACAATGTATCCTACAGGATACAACAGGTTAATAGATTATATGCTATAATTTTAATAGAATAGAAAAAAAAATTGGTAGGTAAATTAAAATTTCATAATACTATAATATTGTGCAACATATAAAAACATGGACATTGCGATAGTTGTTTTCTTTACGTTCCGACAAGGTTTAATAAACTAGTGTGAGAAATGAAGCTTTACCAAGTTAAGGTTAAGCTTATGTTATACACATAAAATGTTAAAACTGTGAGGTAGTCAGTACTAAACTTGCATAGGCCTATGTAAAGGCTAAATTGAAGGAAATAAAAACGTTGATTGTTACAACAACATAAAAATAGCAAATAAATAAACATTAAACGTATTTTAGAGGAGAACATGACAAAAAAATAGTCACTAATTAAAATATAAAGCAAGGGCTTAAATAAACAATACAGGCAAAATAAGAACTTAAACAGTACAGGCAAAATAAAGATGGGCCCTATCACTCCTAAATACCTCAATTGAGCGAATAATGTGTCAAGTTTTAAAAGTGAAGTTAGTTTTATGACACTCTTAATACATAATATTGGTGATCTATATAATTTGGTACATAATACCCATTTTAAATAGTTTTAACGATACTGTATCAACTACTAAGTTATTTAACGTCATTTGGATTGATGATAGCGAGATGAGGCCGAGGATTCACCATAGACTACCTGACATTTGCCCTACGGTTAGGAAAAAAGTCGGAAAAAACTCAACCAGATAATCAGCTCAAGCGGGAAATGAACACAGGCCGGAGCGCATCTCTAGATCATCAGGTAAATGCCTCAGGCGACTGACCTATGCCGGTGGCCTACATAATATTTTTGAAGCTATGGAATGAGATAAGGTATCAATTTCAATTACTAGCACCCATAAATACATGCGAAATATTCTCTTAGATTTGCGACATACTTATTCATATTATTTCTTACAAATGGAATGTTGTTAAGTTTTACACATTCATAACCAAAATGCTAAGGTAGTAGAAATGAACAACGGTCGAGAAAGCGAGACTAACAGCGCCCGAAAAGCCGAAAACCCGCACGACAATGTTGTATTACTCGCGTCCTTGACGTAAAGACTGGTTGTGAATGTTCTGAGACTCAAGATTGATCACTCCCGAAGTCAAACAGCCTTGAATCGCCACAGTTCTTCAAACCTAACTGAACTTTTATCTACTTTGGAAATTTATATATATATGTATATACAATCAAACAAAGACTGGGAAACGATTATTATACACTGAAAGGTAGAGATGTTTCAAATAGGCTACTTAATTACTAGGCCCTTATTAAAAGGATACGAATTTTCTTTTCATATGTTTAAGATCAAGTGTCCAATCTCAAGTAAAAAGACATTGATGTTATGTTTTATGTTTCTTACAAATGAAAATTAATTTGAGCATTTTTTTTTTCTATTTATAAAACCAGAATATTTTGATAACTAAGATATTGTTCTGTTTTCTCTTTTTGTCTCATTTATAGTGTTATTTATTTCAATGATGTATGTTATTCAAACTTACTAAATCTTCCCACGCCGACCAAATGATATTTCGAGATTGATGAGCGAGACTCGAAGCGCACGAGAATGACGAGACGAGACTCGAAAAACAAATGCAACGAACACACCGAGCGAAAGTGGCAGTTAGTTTTGTTCATTTCTATAAGGTAGGCTATACCATGACGCAATACATACTTTCTTAAGCTGAAAACAAAAAGTAGGCGATTGATACACGCATAAACAAATATAAATTTGATAATGCACATACAAAAACAGTAAGACAAAGTGCGACAGGGATAAAGCGAAACAGAGATAAAATAAGAACAAGTAAATTATGCCTAGTAAGGGTTTTCATATTTTGGATGTAAATATAATGTTACTGCTCAAGAGATCAATAACGTTATGAAATACCATTGCCATGAAAACACACAATAGCTGGGACATTTGGAATTTCCTGTAGCGTCTGTAATACAGTAGACGGCTTTCACAGCGTCGTTTTGGACTACAGTGGTACAATTTGAAATTCAGGGAGCTCAGCAGCAATCTATCGACCACTAGCAAACAATGGATATTTAGCATAACACTAGATGAGGCTGTCGTTTGCATTTTATCAGACAGTGCTTAATGTTCTTCTGTGAACTGCTCAGGTATAGCTGCATGCATAGAACGTTTCGATGCGGTAGTGTGCATTACTACAATTCTACTGAGTAATGGTTTGGATATCATATTTTTCACTAGCTATTAACTTACTTTACAATACGTGCTTTGTGCATACATAGGCTTAATTATTTATGGACTTTAATTTTATTTCAAAACAGACTTTCTTTACATCAAAATGAAAGTGAAATCAAATCGATTTTGTACCTTTGAGATTACCCGTGCTTGCAGCAGTGCCGAAGTTATGTAACATAATTATTACACTTTTAACAGTTTCCATAGCAACTTCTAAAGTATTCGTACTTCAATATAAAAACCCTAAAAAATCCAAATTTTTCAACAAATTATAAAGCATGTCAACCCATTCAACTGTGTAGAATGTTTATTCTCATGTGGAAACGAAAAAGAGAATGACAGTAATATTTCGAAGTTCTTAATCATTTTTGGAATTATTAACAATATTTATGCCATCCTAACATTATAAACAGGTTGTTACTACATCCAATATCGTGCGTAGTCGGTTTATTATGGCACGCGTGCCAATAATAGCAATGACGTATTCGCTATGACGTAATACCGGAACGATTGGGTGGGAATGCAACTTGTCTGGCTATCTTACTTACCACTTCTACGCGCCACGTAAGAAGAAATGAAATGCAGGACAGAAGGTAACGTATCATTTATTTCCAATATTTAACAATTTTGTATCACTTTTGTAATATCACATAAAACAGTTCTTTGGTTCAGAGAAACCATATTAACAAAGTAAACGATCAATTGTAACATGAAATTTGATACCTAAGATATAACTAGAGTTTGTAATACCTGCAAGCTCATCCATTTCTCTTTATTCAATGCCAATGTCAGACGCAACTAATCGATACGAACATATGAAGGCTGTCAGCTATGGATGCCGAATTATTTCATAATTTATTTCCTACAATTTATAATACTAAGTTGCCATAAAATGTTATATCTAACTCGTGGATAATCTTATTATGACATTCGTGATCATTGCGACAAACTTTCACTCATGCTATAATCATCAAGATTATCCAATTGTTGCAAAATAAATTTTTAAAACCATACACAGGTCCTTATTTAGACATTCTGCCCCCCCAGGGCATTTAAATTGGCATTTAAATTTTTTCCGCCTCGTTCTTTACATAAAAGACCTAAGAGCGTACTCCACCCTCTAGCTTGGAACGACAACGTACAAGACGAATACCAACTTGAACACTAAATAACCACTTGACTCTACACACAGACAAGGCTATTAATGCACTAATAATGTTATTTCTCTGTTTCTGGGTCATCACGTTATTGGCAGCATAGATGCATTGTTCCAATTGTTAACACTTTTTATGGACCTTTAATGTATGTGTATTTTGAATAATGATTAAATCAAAACCTCCCACCCGAACATATTCCGACCACACTATAGCCAATTGGCTTGTCGTCAGCACGACATCTCATCCTGCTCTAGGTTTTTCCGTGGTTTCCCTTGAGCAATAAAGACAAATGTCGGGATGAGCCCTAAAAGAAATGGGCCACGGACCACTTCCCTTCCCCCACTCTTTCTCTTCTACTATCACAAAGAACTTGCTAATTTCTTAGATACCAACCCTGAATTATGATAATAGGGGAACATAAATATACTGTAAGTTCACAGGGCTAACGGCTTCGAAGCTGGGTACCTGCTTCTAATGAAGTGCACTGGTAGCAATCTAAACATGGGGGCATGAGATAGTTACTCTGCCTGCCATTAAAAAATTCACTTCACTAAATCCCCAAGGAAAAAAAAAAAAAAAGCTTTAATCGAATCATTGCAATGCAGACAGTCAACAGAGTCATTACTTCGAAAATTCTATAGCAGTCTTATATCTGATTCACTCAAATCCAATAAAAATTGACACTAAACAGTGAACACTGTGCAGTTTGAAAATCGAGTAAAGACGTTGTGGTTCACATTTGTTTGATCGGGTCTGCTATATTAAAGTATTAAACCCCAAGTACATAGCCAGTAACTGTTACTCTGTCAATTTCTTTTCATTATTCTCTTATAATATTAAATGTGGAGGAGGGCAGGAACTGGTCATCTTACCCCATTATCCCCCGGACTAGTTGCCTCATGAGTGATGTCTTATTGCTGTCTTCGGACAGACGACCAACAACAATATTAAATGTCATTGTCGCCATTTGTTTAGCCTAATTCCATACAAATATCACTGACTGTTTTAATGAATACTCCATGTTTATTGTTACTTTGAGAATGAGAATGACACTGCTCACAGTTTCACAGGTGAATTTGTAATCGCTCTTTGTTTTAGAAAAGTATTCTTTTATTCGTTTAGGGTTTGTTCGAATATCGTATCATATTTTTTGGAGAAAGAGTTACATGATGGACATTATCAGTGCCGATTTTTAAGTGTACTGTTTTCCCCACTCATAACAAAATTCGCTAATGTTTCGCAGGCCCTTCGGACAAAAAATTCCGACCACTAAATTCTGCCATCCCGAAGCAACTGTCCCGGCCTATCCATTGGTAAATATGGGTCTGACCCTAAAATGTGCGGAAGAGCACGAGAATAAAATTATGCAACACTATAGCCTTTCCTTTGTTGGTATATTGTAGTCAAAGTCGGAGTATGGTATGCAAATATAAATAGCACTGAAATTCTCTAATATGAAATTTATGGTAAAAACAGAACAAACGGTGAAATGTTTCAAAAAATGAAAAAAATTCCAATTTGGGCAAAATACCAGAATACAAAACGAATTGGACATAACAAGTAAACAGAATGTTCATGTCAGGATATCCAAAATTAATAATGAAATATACCCAAAAAATCTAAACGGAATAAGAAATAAAGAAAAGAATTCTAAGGCCGTAACGAGTCATCACATGTCTATACCATTGAAAATTCTATGATGTTGATGAGTCATTGTAGAATTCAGTTTCTTATCAGTGTGTATTCAAAGAACGAAAAATTATAAGAAGATACAAATACATAGTAAGGTATAAGATAATATTATAAGATAGCAAAAGAGACCCCTATTGGGCTGTAGCCTCCTACTCAGGGTAGGGTGGCTTTGTTGATCTCCCATGGTGAGTGTACAGGAAGTGGTATGAAAGATTATAATGTTGGTAATAGTATTATGTAATTGATAAATTTACAGCCAATTAAAATAGGGAAAACACTAGATAACCAAAATTCTTTTAGAATTTAGCCTATGACATCCCTTGAGGGCTAAGGCCTCCTGCACGTAGGCAGGGTAGCTCTGATTCACTCTTTAGGTGAGCTAACCTAGAGAGTATTCGACCTTGTCCTCTTGTTCATCGTCTGTCGTGTTGGGTAAGAAGCACTTTCACTGGTTTACGATCACTTTTCACTGATTCTGTCGCGCACTTTGCATCATTTCACTATTCACATATTCATTCGCGTTGCTGATGGCACTTCAGAACACATTTCACTTTCCACCGATTGATGTTTACATTATCATACTTAATGGCTTGAGTTTCTAATGTTCTCGATTTTTGTAACTAAATTTTCAAGTTTACAGTTATACTAATTTATATTTCCTTTTAATATGTTTTTAAATCGAATTTTATCTACACTTGTATATCTTTAGGTACAATATTTCGAAATGGATTTAGTACTGAAGGGATAATTAGTATTCCCGGTCGAATTCAATATCAAGTTCAATTATTAGGTTAATGCATAAGTTAGAAGCTGCTTTATCGATTGTCATTTGATATTTGAAGTTTTGTGCTTGTCAATACGCCCTGAATTTTGCGGATTTAAAGAAAGTTTGTGCTGTTTTTAGAGTGTGAAGTAGAAAAAAAAAACACTTTCGACATTTATGTTTGAGTTCAATAGAGGAGTAGCTAAAAGATGCGGAGGCGGCTCGAAAATTTGTGCCATGTACGGGGAGAATGCCATCGGAGATAGCACTGCAATAAATTGGTTCAGTCGTGTACTATGAACTACTTCCAGGGATGTAACCGTAACTGCTGATATTTATTGCCAATAACTCAGACGTCTTATGGCCGCAATTTAAGAAAAACGACCGGGAAGATTGAATAAAATGCTGCAGCAACATGGTAATGCATGTCCGCACTCCGCTAGCATGACGACAGCAGCTATCCAGGACCCTAATTGGGAGATGATTTCACATCTCTCATATTTCCCCTACATTTCTCCCTCAGATTTTCGCTCTTTCCTTTCACTATTCAACAACATTCAAGGAAACTCCGTTGATAACGGAGATGCTTTACGTACTTCTTTAACGACTTCTTTAAATTTGAAGTAGCAGATTTTTTCACACTGCTATCGATAACTACCCCAGCGTTGGCAGAGAGTCATGCCACACAAAATATGAGAAATATATTACTGATTAACTTCTGTCTTCTATTCACCTCAAATAAAAATTTTTATCACAGCGAAAGAACGCTATGAACTTTTGCATCAACCCAATATTATAGTCTCACGAGGATTTCAGCTGGGGGAGGGAGGAGACATACCAATATGCAAAAGGCTCTGTAAACCCTACTACTGTTGAGTAATCATATAGGCTACAGCTTGTTTATCTAGGCTTTGAATAAACTATATATTAGGAATAAATTTTAGAAAATATGTCTTTTAAGTCTGACGTGACGCGTGGACGCGTTGTAGAAATGTTCAAATATTCAAACAATTGCAAGCTTATTTCCTGACTCGGTAATTATGGGTGATAGCCACGACATTATTTTTATTCGTTCTCCTTTAAGATAAACCCAAATCCAAAGGCCTAAGCAATTTCATTTAATTTTAATTTCAAAGGTATTGTTAAATATTTAAAGGAAATTCAATTTAATGTTTTGTATCTACACTTACAATAATATATTTGTTCTGTTAATACGGTATAAGTTATGGGATAGAACTTATATGAAGGGTTCGGAACCATAGTGGGCCAAGCGCCATTTACTAAAACCGTAGAAAACAAGGGTTAAAATGAAGTTATTATATAATTCAACGGAAACATATAGCAAGTAACATAAAGTATACACGTTAATACTAAATGATATGCCAATCTTCATTAAACTATGGTATTCACTTAACTTTTACTCTTGCTTTCTCCGTTTTTAATAAATGGCGTTTGGCCCGTTATGGCTCTGAACCCTTCATATGTCGATTATAGCCAGTGAGGGAAGTGGGGAAAAAACCACAGGCGGTATGCTACCCCAAGATTTTCTCCTGGTATACCTCGATTTTAAAAAGGCATATCCCCTCCCTCACAACATACTCATACATGAATGTACACGATACATTGTTTCGTGCAGTCAGTAACACGAATATTTGAAACTTACGCAACACATTACATTTCTTAATAAAATAATTTCAAGTTACTTCAATTATTTACTAGATTATTTTGCAATGTCTATTGAGACATCATTTAAAATAATGTTAAAGCTTCAAAGTTCCTTACTTAATTATTAATAAAAAGTGCAATACAAAAATTACCACAAGCTGCAGACCACAGCCTTCTGTACTTGAAATACTACAGTTGTGAGCATTCCAGGAGTTGACTTATGAAATAAACTTGTCTAAGTACACGTTGAATACAGTTCCAGAAGGTTGTAGTTTAGGCCTACGAAGCAAAGAGATGATACTCTTTGCTGTGAAGAAATGTATAATCAATTTTTTATGAAACACATTTTTTCAACGACGGTATGTCATTTCTCACTAACGGTATGTTTTCTGGTCATAGAAACCAGTGGCGGTATACTATATCGGCGCATACCATCTCACTTCCCTCAATGATTGTAGCAATAAAAAGAGCCATGGATATTGAAGAAAGCCGTGGTATAGATATAAAATGCAGTAACTTTGCTATTTCGGTACATTAAGTCCTATTCTTATTAATTTTATAAAATAAATGTGTATAAATAATTTAAAGTAAATTAAAATAAAATAATGAAGTGAAAATACAATACAAATCATATTTAGATTTTTTATAATTCCCAGGAAGAGATATTTTTATTCCGCCACGATTCATAAATCCCTCGGAAAACGATATAATTTTGTCTTGTGAATACTAATAAACGTTTCTGTGCGAATTATTTCAATTAAAGATTATTATTATTATTATTATTATTATTATTATTATTATTATTATTATTATTCTTACAACTCATGATTATTGTAGGTCGTCGCGAATGTCAGCAAATTTATAGTAGATATCATTTCATTAAAAACAAACGATGCTCAAAAATGATAATTTACCAAAATTTGTATTATAATTTTTTTATTGCTTAGCATACAATAACTTTGCCGGTATTAACGTATATCTGGAAGAAAAGGCAAGTTTGTCCTATTTTATATGTATAACAGTATAGAAAATGTAAGATTTCTTTCCTACGGGAATTACTATAAACTTTCAGCCGAATGTAGCCTATTTTAACAATTGATATTAGAAGAGAAAAATTCGCTCCGGCGCCGGGGATCGAACCCGGGTCCTTGGTTCTACCCTAGATCATAATGTAACAGATTGCTCATCCCTATGTTAAAATCGGCAGCATTTTGAAGAGAACAACCGCCAGGATCGCCACCCGTCCGCCATAAACGAACACGAGATAACAGTACAGTCGCTAATGCAATTCAAATGGGAATTATGACGTGACTCCTTATGTAACAACTAGATGGCAGCATAGTAAACCTGACTAAACTTGTTACAGTAAAAGCTTATTTATTTATTTATTTATTATTTATTTTTTTATTTATTTATTTAACCTGGTAGAGATAAGGCCGTTAGGCCTACTCTTCTCCTCTGCTAGGGGATTACAACTACAATATTAAGAATAAAAGGCCTATGAGGCCGAGCAATGTGGGTATATATGATCAAGGACCCGGGTTCGACCCCCGGCACCGCAGTGAATTTTTCTCCTCTAATATCAATTGTTACCATAAGATATACTGGGTTCTGTAGGAACAAAACAAAAAAAATCTTTGCGTAGAATGTATTTTAAAGTTGATAAAGGGAAATATTAATGAAATTCACTTTAATACAAATATAAAATTATCATATTAGATAACTCCTCAATGAAATACGTATTTGTAGCATATGAGTAATGAAATGCATAAGTTATAAAATTGTACACAAAGGCTCAAGAGAAAGCATCTCCTCTTATTCTCTAACTATAATTATATTATTTTGTTTTACTTTTTGTTGTTAACTTGAAAATATCATACAAGTTTTAAAGAATGTCAATTATCGTGGATATTATGAATTCCATGTAGAGAACAAGCATACATTCTATTAGTTATGTATAAATAATTACTATATTTGACAAAGCTGACAGAATAATCTCTCTATCGTGGTGTTAGTATGCATCCGCTTTAGTCTGATATTTCTCTGGCTGCAAATTCCTGTAACTTATGAAGTATATACCGAAAACTGTGGGAGTTGGAGGAAGAGAAATGGGGAGAGAGGATGAAAGCCATAAGCTGAACTTGTTCCTGGTAAATTGCCATGTTCTGTACTACAATCGGATATGAATTATTTGTTCTTATAACAAGAGAAAGTTTCAAAGAACAGAACCATTAACCTAAAACTAATTTAATTTCGGCTAATGACTTGTAACATCCAAACAGAGTCTTATTTTTATACTGTCTTCCACGTACAGTGAAATAAGAGATTTAAGTGGAAGAATCTTCAAAGACAATCTTCTCAAACTAAAACAAATCAGATATTTACACAATTATCTAAACTCCATTTCATATTATACTCTATTATTTATTTCATCCTCTTTTTTCCATGAAATTCTGCAAAAGCGATTACTGTATTATCTAAAACATACGTGACATTCGTTGCTGTGAATTTGTAGTAAATGAATAAAGGGAAGAAAATACAAAGGATACAGGAAATGGGTAATAAAGGTAGAAGCAAAGAAGTAGAAAAGAGCCACAGAAAGATCCAGGTAGAATACTAGATACAGAAATATATTCAAAGAAAACACAGAAAGGGAAATAAAATGAAATACAAGAATCGGGAAAGAAAGATGCAAAGAAAGGAAGAAATGTATAAAGTTATGAAGGAAGAAAAAAAGAAAGAACGATGACAAAGAAAGACAAATGAATGAAAAAAGCGAACAAATTCATGTGTACGTTGTAATAAAATTCTACATTTCCATGCATTATAACACAAAACGTACAAAGGTACATATAAAAGAGGAGACAGGAAGGGAAATAATAGGAATCGGAAAAGAAAGATGCAAAGAAGAAAGGAAGAAATATATAAAAGTGGTGAAGGAAGAAAAAAGGAAGAAGGGTGACAAAGAAAGACAAGTGAATGCAAAAAAGAAACAAAATATGTTGCAATAAAATTCGAGTTTCATGTACAGTAGTGGCAAAAGAAACCGGATCGACGGAATAATCAAAGTCCCCGAAATGAGCTACTATGCATGCCACGCCCGCATTCACAAGATAGCGAGTAATCTATTGAAATTGTTGTAGTTTCGACTGCTGACGTAGCCCATTTCGAAAGCCATTAGAACATAAGCTGCTAAAATTCATGTTCTGGGAATAATAAGTTAATTAAATAGTAAAATATCGCTGCAATCGAGAAGTATTGGGAATAAGTTTCAATAACGAACAAAAATAAAAAAAAAAAAAAATTCCTCCCCAGGCAGGATTCGAAACACGGAAGTCTTAGTTACCAGTCTATCGTGGCTCTGGAGTGAACAAGGCTCTGAAATCAGCTACAATGGTCGGTCCGGTTTTTTTGCTACTATAATACAATGCGATCGAAAAGTCCCTCCGCAGCTCTATTAGTTATAGTAATTCTAGAATATAACCCTGTAGAAAGTTGACACTCCCCCATTCATTCCGGTTTGACAACTTCACACCACCAGTCCATCATACGCATAGCGGTCAGTGCTGCCACTTGAATTATTCTCTATCAAATACACTTGAATTCTCTGCCCAGTGGATTCTCCGCTACACAAGCACTGCAGAGAGACTTCTCGATGGCACTGCATAAAACGTATAGATAAAGGAATATATACAAAGAAAAGACATGAAGGAAAATAAAATAAAATACAGGAATCGGGAAAGAAAGATGCAAATAAAGGAAGAAATATATAAAAGTGATGAAGGAAGAAAAAAGAAAGATGTCAAAGAAAGACAAGTAAATGCAAAAAGGACACAAAATAATGCTTACGTTGCAATACAATTCGACAGTTTCACGTATTATAATGCGAAATGTATATCACGGCCTATAATATTGGGTATATGAAACTAATGCTGCGTTCCCACGGGGCGTGAAACACTTGAAGCAATTTGACAGTCGTGGTTACTCCACACCGGTTTCCGCTTGCTGGAAAGCGTGGTTCGTTCACACGGAAGGAACGAAATAAGTCGAAAAGTGGCCATTGACGGGTTAGTTTCTGAAGGATATGTGGTTATGTGTTCAATTTTAGCTAATGAAATCTTTCGTATCTTGCAACAAAGAAAACACAGGAGAAGGAGATGGTGGGTTAGGCATGGATATCACAACGAAAAGCTTTGGGAGCTTCTACATTTATTGAAGGAGAGCTTAGAAATCATCCTGAGGATTTCAAAAATTTGTTAAGAATGACAGAGATACAGTTTGAAGATTTGTTAGAGCGAATTCGACCTCTAATAACAAAATGTGACACAAATATGAGACAAGCAATAACTGTCAGAAGAAAATGAGAGGATTTACAACTAGACTGTCGAGAGCCCGAAGAGTTGTCGAAAAGCATTTGGGATACTCGTTAGTAAATTCAGAGCGTTTGACAAACCAATTTCCTTGAAAATATAAACAGTGAACGAAGTGGTCTGTGCATGTTGTGCTTTACGTAACTGGCTGAGAAGAACCAATCCGTTCTACACTTGTTACAAATTGCTTTTAAGGAACCCGAATGTTCATTGCGCGCCATCGGTTCCTATTCTGTGTAAGATTAATCCAATCCCTATCATCATATCCCACCTCTCTAAAATCCATTTTAATATTATCCTCCCATCTACGTCTCGGCCTCCCAAAGATCTTTTTCCCTCCGGCCTCCCAAATAACTCTCTATATGCATTTCTGGATTCGCCCTGCACATCTCGAACGTAATTATGTCAGGTGAACCTCATTGTAAGCTGTATTTTTTACGGTGATGGGTTGTTAGCCCTTCGCCAACCCCCAAGCTGGAGGACCACCCCTTATCGGCTGTCTACGATTGCTTATTCAATATATTCGCAGCTGCCCTCCATATCTGGAGGACATCTCCTCTAACCGCAACCTCAGGAAGCGCCATGGTGTGGTGATAGGGACCCACAATACATGGAATCCGTGCTACAGAAATGATTGATCATGAAGATGACAACCACTGTATTATTTCCGGTTCATGGGAACAATATACAATTAATGCATTACAAAATTTACCGTCAAAACGTAACAGGCATGCTAATTGTGAAGCAGAAAGAAAACGGGACAATTACTGCATCTACTTCAATGAAGAAAGAGCAGTACCATGGCAATATAAAGTATTACTTCAGCAGTAAACCACATTGATAACAAACTAAATACAGTTTGGAGACCTCTCTTAAACAATGGTGAAACAAAGTAAGTTATTAAAGGAAAAGTGTTTCAGTTCATTACTTACATCCTTGAACATTTAGAATAAGAACTGATAATTTTGGTGGCTGTGTATTATGGCAGAAAGGTTGGATGTTTATCTTTAAAATACTTCATTTTATAGCTTGAGGGATATTATCAATTAATATTATGTTCTAATAGTCATTAATTAATCTTAATTTATAAATATTAGATTATTTGAGAATATAGTACTTGATTTTCCTTGTTTGTATTATCGTGTTTTTGTTGATTTGATAATAATAATAATAATAATAATAATAATAATAATAGTCCACTAAAAAAGAATTGGCCTTGGCTTATACCTACCAAATTTGATTGTCTCTATGTTGTACATAAGGTCGAATGGAAGGGATCATTTTCATGCACCAAGCAACTTTAGGTTTGCAGATCTCATCGGTAGACTTTCCTGAACTCTCACTCTCAGAAATTTTCTTCAATTCCTGACAAAAAGAATTTCTCAAGTTTTTAAATTTCATTATCATATCCTTGGGTCCAAATCCTGGTATATTTAGGGTATCAGATATTCGTTTAGCCGCTGCTGCCCGCTCATCTCGATCCCGGTACTCGTCCAATGTTGGATTGTAAAGAACAGGTTCCATTTGATATAGTTCCAAAAATCGTATTGTATCACTGTCTAAATCTATAAACAAACTTACAAGATATTTTGCTTCAAAATCGCCAGGCTGCTCACGACTGAAAATCAAACATGTTTGATCCCGTCACGACCGAATCGTGAGCTGCTTGACGTCAGAAGCAAGCTTGCTACACCGCGTTCACACGGGTAGTGGTTTACGAAAGCGTAATTGACACAAGCGTTTCACGCCCCGTGGGAATGCAGCGTAACGGATGCTCAAACTGAAGGTGCTTATAGAGGAGTAGAAATACAACATTTTCCGAATAGGAACCAGCGGTCTCCGGAGTAATCCTTTGTCAGTAAAAGTCCATGTTTGGACTTATTTTACATTGCGGATGTAATCATATTCTCCACCGTACCTCCTGCAACCAAGTGTAAATGGGGAAATTTATAACAATTTCTTCAAACAAGTTGTTCCAGAGCTACTAGAAAACGTGCCACTTATCGTGCGTCAGCAGATGTGAACGTAACTGGATTGAGCACTTTAATCTTATGCGATACTTTCTAATTCTCGCATATATCCCGTGCGTTGGAAGTGGAAAAGGTGGTGCCATTCAACGGCCAGCCCGCTCCCCTGATTTGACCTCTCTTGATTATTTCTTTTGGAGGTATAGCAAACGCCTTGTTTAAGGAGTACCGGTGGAACACTTCGAAACCTTTAATTAGGATAGTTGCAGTACAAGGTGTGGTCCGGGAGGTGCCTGGAATATTTCGTAGAGTTTGTCAGTTTCTTTCGACAATGCAATACCTGAACCCGTCGGTCTCGGTAGCGCACTTAGTATAGCGCTGACCTTATGTGCTCGAGGTTGCGCCTTCGATCCCGCTTAAATGCGACAGGCTCATGTCAGTAGATTTACTGGCATGTAAAAGAACTCCTGCGGGACAAAATTCCGGCACACCAGCGACGCTGATATAACATCTGCAGTTGCGAGCGTCGTTAAATAAGCCATAATTAAACAAAAAAAAAAAATACCTGAACCGAATGTGATTCCCGGCAGTTCGAATAACTTTTAGTGTAATATATATTAACCATAAGGTGCTACCCTTAAGAAAAGCGTTGCCCAAAGACACAGCATACTATGAATACAAAAACAATTCCAATACAAAACAATATACAGGGGTTTCATTTCAAAACTTCTCAGTCTAAATAACTGATTATTTAAATTGAATTCAATTTAAACAAAAAACACGTCAATTTAGATATTGAGGGGGAAGTCTGAAACCAGACTTAATTGCATTTTAGATTTCACCCCCATCCCCTACCTGCCTCTACTTTGAAATTTCAATTGGTACCCCTATATTTTTATACTTAAATATGAAAGCGCATTCAATTGTTTATACACCTCATTCATTTGTTTTCGCATTTTTTCTACCGTCGCCTTGCAACCTGTATTTTTGTTATTAACAGTTGATTGTATAATGAAAACAGAGTTTATTTTGTGTAATTTCCTAAATTGAATCAATACCGGTACGGATGATTTATATCCTCTCTTGAAGGGTATACACCATTTTAAAATAATTTAATACACAAACACAACTATTACATGAAATTCTGAATAAGTTCTTGCAAGCTTTATTCTCTTCAGCTCTAATCAACAATAACAAAAATCCAGGTTGCCTGGCGACGATAGAAAACAAAGGATGTGAAAACAAATGAATGAGGTGTATAAACAATTGAATGATCTTTCATATTTAAGTATAAAAATATAGGGTTGCCATTTGAAATTTTAAAGTGAGGGTGGCTGGGAGTGGGGGATGAAATCTAAAATGCAATTAAACCTGATTTCAGAATTCCTACTCACCATCTAAATAGACGTGTTTTTTTTTTTTGTTTAAATTCAACTAAATTTAAATAATTATTTATTCAGACTGGGAAGTTTCGAAATGAAAGCCCTGTATAAAAGTTTGCAATGTAGGTAATTTTAAGTTCATGTATAAGCTTTGTCTACTTCACGTTTTGTACAATTACTTCATTGGTATGTTGTCCACCATGCAGTTTCTGACATTCACAGGCCTACAGTGACTGGATTACTTCGTTGACCAAGAGTCTCTATTGTAAAATTGTTGAATTCAAACTCTCTCTAGGTTCCTTCACTTTGCCCACAACTCTTAGAATCATTCTATATTACCGATCAAAACTGGTCTATTAACGTTATCTTTCGAAAGTAAAAATGTGGAGTGAGCAGGAGTAATACCTTTTCATTCCAACTACGATTATTACTGCCAGTACTTACAATAATGGGCTTTGTCGTGAGCATTCCAACAACGAGGCTTCGCCCATTCAGATGCATAATATTTCGTCCACATTTTAGATGTGGTTTAACAAACTACATACAAAATATCCCTCACGTATTGAAATTGGAACTTGTTACATTGAACCGCGTAACCTTTTATTTATGTCCAAATTAGTTCAATGGCGTTAGTTGTAATACTCTAATTGTGATTTCTGTAAATGAATTAGCTCCATTCAGAATTATCTTTAATTTCAGATTTGTGTATTTTTTACGAAGTTATAGAAGTTTTTTTATTATATAGATACCGCACAAGAAATCTACATCTTGTCACTTCTCATTTTGGTCTTAAGTTGATATATTAATGACTTATTAAAATTGACTTACAACAATACAATGGTGTTCATTATTCTTATACAGATGACGTAGTTTAACTTTTTGGTGGAAAAACCTGGTATGATGCATATAATAATTCAAATAATGGACTTAAATTGAAAAAAAAAATGGTTTGACATAAATTATCTTTCTATCAACGAAAATATAACCGTAATTATTCCATTCTTATTATCTGAAAAATGTAACAAACCTCCTACGTCTATATTAAGTATTAAATTACATAACTCTAATAATTGTTGCCTTATACAGTGTAAATGTCCGATTATTAAGGAGTTCTCTGAAGTTAAATATTTAGGCATAATTTTTGACAAGCATTTAAAATGGAACCAACACATTAATTACCTTTGTAATAAATTACGTAAAATAATATATTATTTTGTTTTATTGACGAATTACTTGTCAATAAGTTTATTACGGACCATATATTTAACTTTATTTCAATAGGTAATTATGTATGGAATTATAGGATGGGGTAGCTCATTTAAATCCAATTTTCATCCACTTTATTTATTACAGAAGAAAATAATTAAAATATGTCTTCATAAACCTATTGATTTTCCATCTCAAAAATTGTTTTTAGACTTTAATGTTCTTAGAATAAGAACAATTTATTATATTGTATTAATAAAATTCGTACATAAAAATCTAAATAATTTTGTATTGTATTCTCATAGTTATGAAACAAAAGGTATGAATTCTTTAAGATTGGTTGAACCAAAATGCAACACTGCTACAATATTTAATCATAGCAGTAATTTAGGCCCAAAATATAACAAATTTATATTTAAATATCCTAATCTTGTCAATTCTAATAGTTCTAGTATTAAATTTAAAAAGTTTATGTCTGGATTTTATAAAAATTGCAAAATTGTAAATTTAAATTTATATATTATTATTGCATAGTAGATACAAGACAAATTGTATTATATACTTCTTAATTATTTAAAATCAGGAATCCGCCCCTGAGCATGAGTTCTACTCTTTCAGGGGCGAGCTAAAGTTTTTCTGTTTATATTATATTTTAAGTTACAATTATTAGGAAAATAAATAAATAATTAAATAACAAATGATTCAAACACTATATTTGGACCTTTCTCTTCCCTTATTTATTGTAGTTCATCTTCTCATGATACCGAGTTATATTTCACTGCGATGTAGAATGGTTGGTATATAGAGAGTGGATGTGAAATAAATAACCCTGCAGATTTTCAGAGTGTATATCTCATGTTGTATGTACCGTAACAAAAAAAGTATAATTCCTGTACCATATTAGTGAAAAGTTCATTGTTTTCTCAGGAAAAAGGGTTTTTTTTTTCCAAATTTTTAACATCCCCTCATTCGGAAAATATTGCGAGTACGATCATTATTTTTTTTGTCCATATCGATAGTAAATCTAATAAAGAATTATTTATTTCTGTGGCGTATTTACATAACGTGGTCGATTTTCGTGTAAATTTAATTTAAAGATCACTAATTTCAATCCACTGAACGATGCGAACAGATTGAAAAGTAGCAGTCAGAGAGGGAGAGGTTCACCTAGGGCAGGGTTACAGAACTGGCGAGAGAGGGGTGGAAAGCATGGGGAAAGCGTTGGTTCCCCGTTCACAGACCATTGGCGTTGAATGATGTCACTGTGCCCCGTACGCAAAGACTTAATACAGACACTGAATACAAATCCCCTCCCCTATCAAGTCAATGACGAGAGGTTAGAAGGAAGGGATACGTGATGTTTCCGATGAGTGACGTAACGCCACAATTGTCGCCCTGTTCTGCAAGCCTGACCTAGGGAGACAGACCTGAGTTTATTGACGTCTTTTGGTTTTTACTAGGTTATTTTACGACGCTGTATCAACATCTCAGGTTATTTAGCGTCTGAATGAAATGAAGGTGATAATGCCGGTGAAATGAATCCGGGATCCAGCACCGAAAGTTACCCAGCATTTGCTCGTATTAGGTTGAGGGAAAACCCCGGAAAAAGCCTCAACCAGGTAACTTGTCCCGACCGGGATTCGAACCCGGGCCACCTGGTTTCGCGGCCTGACGCGTTGACCGTTACTCCACAGGTGTGGACTCATTGACGTCTTACAGCTGAAGGATTATTACGAGAAGAAATAGCAGTGTATTAGCGGCGATGTTGCAAGACTGCCGAAACTTCACACTCGATTTTCTAATTAACCGTGTAGTTATTCACAAAACTCAATATAAGTTTTCTATTCATTTAAGTGCACCCTAACTTCCCTTTCAATCAACAGAGTTATTTCACTTCCACTTTGTATATCTTTGGACCAAAAATAAACAGGCGTCATTGCAGAATTTACTGTTCGTGTGTTATCACAGTCCCACCTGAGATAAAATAGGGCAACAAATGACAATGGACAAAAATCTAGTCTTGTGGAAGAAAGGTAAATATATTTCATTTCCTGGACTTGGAATCGAACCTCGGATCGCTTGAGTGAAAAGCCCAAACGCCTATCAACAGACATATAAATTAAACGCAATTAATGTACTGTACATAGAATAGTATCTCCACAACTCTAAACCAACTCCCTGAGTGACAGCTTTATCATGAGTGAAACCTAATGAATAGAAGAAAAAATGACCTCACCGGACTAAAGTTAATATATTGGTGTGGTGACTTTTATCGCAGTCACGCCTGAGCCATTCTCATTGTGGAAGCCACAATGTAGGCTACTATGCTATAGAAGTTGGCAAGAAGTATCTATTATTCTTTTAGAAAAGTTCCAGGAAAGGATAAATGGTCGGGAGAACCTGTTCGTAAGTAACAAGTGTTTTGAAACAACTTGCAGCATAGTTCTTTCCTACTGAAGAGAATTAATATTATGTTAATAATGCTGAAATTCACAAAAGTGAAAGAAAAAAATAGCATTGTTTAGAAGCCAGCATTTCAGGTGGACAGTTCCAGAAATAGAGCAATGTACTGTGCAATATATCATATCAAATAATAATTGCACTCTTCTCAGTTTAGTCAATACGATGACCCGGAATTTTTTTTCCGCTCTGTAGACGTGATGAGCGGACTAAGAGCGCGTTCTCAGTCACATTTTGTGCTTGTATTCATGACGGTTAGTTGCAGTTTTATCCGCTAATATTTTTGTATAAAAGATAAGGTCGGTAAAGAGAAATATCAAAATCAGACGGACTTTTACGAAGTTGCTCTTAAAAGGGCTGCATCATATAGGAATGTGATGGGTGGGGAGAAAGGAGAGAATAACAGGAGGACTGTATGGCGTAAGGTGAAGATGAGTTTAATTGATATCGAGAGGCAAGAGATTGAGCTCCAATGTTCGGAAACGTCCTCACTGCGTTTACAATCAGATCTCACGCTTAACTGGGGGAGGTGTGACTAGATAAATTCTTGTAACAAATACAGCAGAGCAGGTTTAGCGTGGCTAAGATTGGGGGCATGGAAGGGTAATAAAATTGTCAACGAAAGAGGGGAGTGTCTTTGTTCGCTTTGCAAAGAAAAGGATTCCTATAAACATATTTTATTACTGTGTGTCGAATTGGAACATGCACGGAGAAAATATTTACCACCCCCGATGCTAGGTCAGAATAGGAGTTCGCTTGCATGTCTTGACCTCATGGTAAATAGAGAATGGGAACAAAAGACTGGATTGTTCCTCTTGAAGGCGAGAAAGGTTAGACCTGCAGCTGTTGAAGTTTGCGACGCGAAATGGGGAAGGGATAATAGTATCCACACAACTGTACACTTTTAGGTTAGGATATATTATATAATGTGTTTTATTGTGCCATTTCCATTTTAATATGTGTGTTCTTTTAGAGAGTAGTTGGATGTAATCATAGGTGGGGGGGGGGAACCTACAAAGGAGGACTTGTTTCGGGTATAAAGCACGTACGGTCAGAAGACCCGTGCATTGGATTTTAGACAAAATTATGATAATATAAAATTTGTATGTATAATATTACTCAATAAATCCATCTGTCTACTAAAAAGCCTGTTAAGAAGGTGAGGAAACGAGATCAGTATCAAGAATAACCATGCAGTGAGAAAGTTATGACTGAAAATAGGCCTAATGTTGACGGTACACTGTAGCTGATTGCAAATGTCTACCCAAATTATTTCAGTAAATCATACTTTAGTGTAAGCTACGACTAAGGTGCTGCACATTAAACTATTAACACAATTTTTTGGCGGAAAGTCATGAATTGTTTTATTCTTCCAATTTATTCTGTAGTTTCTCTTCTCCAAAATTATGTATCAAATAATATACAATTCTAAAATTATATCCATGCCAATTTTCTTTTCTAACTAGTGAGCTTAGTATATGTATACAAGGTGATTCACGAGGATTTACAGTCCTTTACGAAGCTTATTTCTGAAGACATTTTGAGCAAAAAAAGTAATATAAACATAGTTCCTATTCTCAATATTGTCAGAGTTATAGTAATTTAAAGTTGTTTGCACAATACAATGTTTCTTTATTTTGAAGGTAAAAGAATAATACAAATAGAGAATGAACCATTCAGAAGTATCATTTCTTTAATTGGCAAGTATTATGAAGCTAAAAATGTGCTGTGAACTCCTTAGTTGCTTCGTACAGACATCTTTTTCTATTTTAACTAGAAAATTACATTATCCTTACGCACTTATCACAACAATTATTACAAATCACATCACTTCCACCAACTTAATTATTTGCCGTTCAATTTTGCATCCTAATTTACAGTATTGGAGAGTTTACAACATATTTAAAAAAATGTCGCCGTCCGCTTGAGTACACTTGGCCGCACGCTTGTGAACGTCACTAATCGCTCTACGTAACTGCCTACGGCTATCTTTGATTAACGCAGGGCTCGCGCTGGCTGCTGACTGCACGCTGACCAAGATCACGCGTTCACAGCAATGCGTTCCAATAACGAAACTTAACTCTGTAGATCAGGTATGCTCAAAATTGTAAAAGCTCCGATTACACGGATGACGCTGCACTGCATAACACACACAGTGTATATACGAACTGGGCTCCGCAACTACATTGCAGCACCGCCTGTGGCATCGCTCTCATACTCTTACAAATATGGACAATAAATTGATTTTGAAAAAGGAAAGAATATACACTGCAATATTCAGTTATTACTTTTTATTATTTAATACAGTTATGATATTATTATATCATAGATAATGCTATTTTCATATTCCACCATACATTACGGTCTGTTCAACATGTGGATTCTTTTCTGCAAGTAATCGGAAATTTATTTCCAACGACTCAGAAGATGCTCATCTGTTAATCGGGATCTATGTTTGGATTTAGCAACTTTCATTCTCTAAAATAATTCTTCGCACACGTACTCGTATGTCGAGGCAAAGGTAGCGAATAAGCTCATTTTGGGATATTTCGTTTTGTTAATTTTTTAATACTTCTATGCTTGTCAAATCATATTCTCTGCATTTAGTTCTGAATTCTACGTTACTTTGTAAATCAATTAACTCGTCCTGGAACTGCACTCTCACGGACTGTACTAAATTTACTATGAAAGTATTAACAAAAACATTAATATCAATTTCCATACGTCTAAAATCACTAAATCTATGTTCTGTGAATTCAAATTAGAGTTGTTCCAGTACAGAGATATAATTAACTATATTTTGTTCAGGCACCATACATCTCTTTACAAGTTCACCATCCGTGAAGGGTTTTAGTGCCTTAGCTAATTCCCAACACACTACACAATTTGCTCCTAAACATAGACTCTAAATTCTTCGACTCTCTTCAATGTTTAGCCTTTCATTAACTGCTTTCAATTCTTGGAACTGTAGTGCCTCTGAAAAATTATTTTATCATAACATGTATTTCTGTTGAAATAAAATCACCACAATAATAATAACAACAATAACAACAACAACAATAATAATAATAATAATTGTAATAGACCTAACAATACTAATAACAATAATACTACTACTACTACTACTACTACTACTAATAATAATAATAATAATAATAATAATAATAATAATAATAATAATAATAATAATAATAATAATAATAATAATAATAATAACGTTGGTATATGAATACATATTACAGAAAACAGCTTCCCTGTCACTTCGGCATGTTCTGGATGGCAGAGCGTATAATGTAATTTTATGTTGCTCAGTAGTATTCCTCACAGTACCTTACAACATAGTAAAGACTTAACGAACGCAAAACAATTAATAGTCTTTCTCCCACACTGTACGGAATGGTCGTTTGCTTACAGAGGGTTTTGACTCTGTCATTGTCCCGCACTGTTCGTACGGTACTAAGTACTTGAACTGCCTTCCGCAGACATCTGTCGAGCTTCGAACGAGGAACACCACGCTCTGCATTCGAAGGTTGTGATTACAGAACGTAATCGGGAGTCAGAGAATGAGCATACCTGCTGTAGATATTGAGAATAGGATCCTTGTTTATATGGCATTTTTGCTCAGAATGTCTTCGGAAATAAACTCCGTAAATGACGATAAATCCTCGTGAATCACTCCGTATATGTCAGTTTAACACTCATTTCCCGTAAGTTTAGTTTCTTCGTATATAAAAAAAAATCCCATCTTCTTTTTTAATCTAGAAAGCTGAAATTTTCGTAAATAGTTCATTTTGATATATATCTACTGAAGCAATGCTTCCGAAGTTTTTAAATTTTTGGCGTGTTACATGTGGCTAATGTATTGAAAATCGTCAAAAAATATATGAATGAGGGGTAAAATTATTACTCAGTGAGGAAATAAATTGAAGAATATGTACTGCTTCGGCATAAAGTCAAATTATGTGTAGGGTCTACATGAGTTGTAAAAAATCAGCTCTGTAGTTTCGATAGTTTTCCATATGTAAGACATAATTTAACATTGTCAAGATAGCAATTCCGTATTGCCTCAATATAGTTTTCGAGAATTTTTTGATCCAAACTTCACAATATTTTCGGAGAAAATGTGCCTCCATAGAACTAAACTAATTAACATTGACATAAAAGTCTACACTGGAGCACCAAAACTTCACTTAGCTTTCGAAATATCATTATATATGACGTTCAACTTATGTGGTTTGCAGTAGCTACCCATCTTTTAAAATGAAATAGTTGTGTGAATGTATAACTATACAGGTGATCATTTTACTAACACGAGTTGTACGATCCTACAGTTCCTTCCAGCAGGACAGATCCACGATGAAACACATTTTGGGCGACCACATTATTACCTACGTAGTTGTTTGTGGCTGCAAACTCTGCATACGTAAAATCTTTAGATTTTCGCCTATGGTTAAATATAAAAGGAAAATTTGTACCTGCTTAATTGCCACACATTAAGAGATCTAGAAAGCAATATTATGTCAATAGGCTTGAAGGCACTACAGAAGCTTATTTTAAAATCTGCTGAAATTATGTTATGGTTGCCTTCGGGAGCACGGATGGCATTTTGAACATATCCTGTAATGATATGTATTACTTTTTATTAATTATTTATTGAAACGTTTCGGAAATCGACACGTATAGTTTACAGCAGTCACAGCAGATATTATGAAGAAAAAGATAAGCTACTAAGCGAAATGTACACAATCTACATTCGAGAAGGACCTTCTTGACGTAAAACCTTTCGATAAAACCGACTTCTGAGTAACATGCACGCAAGTGCCAACGCTGTGACTGTAAACTATACAGAGTTATTCAGAACTTATATTACAGACGAACACAGTAGCTAGAGTACTAAACCATTTTCCATTAAGCTATGGGTGTCCTATCTCGCACCAATAAGGCGCTAAATTTTTTTCATTGTTGTGGCTGATAGGCAATCATTCATTAAAAGGGCAATGGTTCGACTCTTTGAGGACTAAACTTTCAATGAAAAACAACAGACAATGACGCTCGACAACTTGTGCATTACAAAAGAGCTTCGACCTGACGCTTTTTTCCTTGTAAACAATACTGGCACCGTCGAAACATGAATTCCGCACCTGTTCAAATCGAAAAAATCGAAAAATCGAAAGAGAATTGGGAGGACAAATTTAAAAGGTACGCAAAACGCGTCCTTGCAAGGGGTTGGGGGCTGTACAAAACTAAATATGTGAGCTCCAAGCCTGTTGGCCACTAGTCTCACTCCGGGTTACGCTGCTCCACTGAAGGAGCTCTAGAAAATTTTGAAGGGGAAGCCGAAATTGGACGTGACCTCTTAGGTACTACATACGCTAGGGGGACTGAGATTTGATCAAGTGATCACGGAACGGGGCGAGGAGGAGATGGCTGGTGTTTGCCGTTAGGATGGCGAGACGCTGTCATCTGTTGTTCGATGACAAAGCATGTGAAGGCCATCGGAAGAAGAGCCGTGAAATCTAATTCTGCAATTTGAGAGGACCCTGTCCTTTCAAATTGCGACTAATTGAGTGACCTCGTATATTTAATAGACAATTTATAGGTTCTGAACTAGGGCATACGTCGTTTATAATAAAGGGGAATATATATGGGGAAGGGCATATAGGTCCGTGGCCCATTTCTTATAGGGCTCATCCCGACATTTGTCTTACGCCTTAGGAAAACCACGGAATACCTTAGGCAGGATGAGTTGTCTCATATATAAGAGACTAGCCAATTTGGCTATTATGTAGGAGGTGATTGTTGTCATGAGCCTTGTTGAATTGTCTCAATTTAGAGACCAGCCATTTAGCTATATGATGGCTCAATTACGAAGAGGGGGAGAGATGTACCTGTTCAAATATGCTAGGTGTAGTATATATGTATGGATAAGGCGCCGACAATCCGTAGAAGAAGATCATCGACATGGTCTACAGGTGTGACATACACTAAAGTCTTCAGATGTCCCCACAAGAAGTCAAGTGGACTAAGATTGGTGATGTTGCTGGTCATGGAACCGAACCTTGATAGCCAATCCGTTACCAAATTTTGCCGCCAGCTGTTGCCTTGTCACAAGACTGAATTGCGCAGGAGCTCTGTCATGCTGCAACCATGTTCTGGCGCATACTGCAACAGGTACTCCTTCCAATAAAATGGGCAGGATATTTTACAAAAAGTCCTTGTAATTTTCTTCCCTTAAGCGATTTGGCATGACATGTTGACCGAGTAATGTGTCGTTAATGATGCCACACCAAATATTGATACTAAATCGCACCTGATGAAAATGGAATATGGATTTATCTGCTTACAAAATAATGTGTTAGTTGTGTGTGTTAAAAATATCATCCCGTGTGAAAGTTGCTTCATCAGTGAACAACACACACCTTGCGAACACACTCTGCGCGCATGATTATAGCTTTGGGCCTCTCAGTTCGAAGAGCAATTTATTTTAGTTGGTTATTTAAAGAAGCTGTATCAGCTACTAGGTTATTTACCGTCGATGAGATTGGTTATAACGAGATTGTATTTGGCGACATGAGGCCGACGATTCGCCATAGATTACCTAGCATTCACCTTACGGTTGGGTAAAACCTCGGAAAAAACCCAACCAGATGATCAGCCCAAGCGGGGAACGAACCCGAGCCTGAACGCAAATTCAGACAGGCAGGCAAGCGCCTTAACCGTCTGAGCTACGCCGGTGGCTGCAGTTTGATGAGCGATAGCACTTGTTATCCGCTGATTAACCCTCGACACTTATCTGGGGTCTTTCTGACCCCAGGCTATATTTTGTTGTTAGTACCTAAATCCATATATCTCTAAATATTCCAGTAACGTAGATAAGCTATCCTTGGCTATTTTAGTTTCCTTTACAAATAAAATTACTTTCGAATTCTAAATGAGGCAGCAGAGCAAGTGGACAGCTTCAAATACTTGGGATGTACTGTAAACAGTAACATGAGCTGCAGCTAGGAAGTCAAAAGGAGGATAGCAATGACAATGGAAGCTTTTAAAAGAAAAAGAAGCCTCTTCTGCGGATTTCTGGAAAAAGAACTAAGGAAGAGACTAGTGAAGTACTTTGTGTGGAGTGTGGCACTATATAGGGCAGAAACATGGAAATTACGACGAAGTGGAGAGAAACGAATAGAAGTTTTTCAAGTGAGGATATGGAGAAGAATGGAGCTGTGAAATGGACATACAGAATAAGAAACGAAGTTGTGGTGGAAAGAGTTGGTGAAGAAAGAATTAATGCTGAAACTGATCAGAAACAGAAAAAGGAATTGGTTAAATCACTGGAAAAGAAGAAACTGCCTACTAAAGAATGCACTGGAAGGAATGGTGAACGAGAGAAGACTTCGGTGCAGAAGACATAAAACGATAATGACATTAAGGTGTATGGATCATATGCGGAGACTAAGAGGAAGGCAGAAAATAGGAAAGATTGGAGAATGCTGGGTTTGCAGTGAAATACCTGCCCTTGGGCAGAACATGTATGTATGTATGTGATTATTATATGTTGATAATTTTTTTCACGTTTATTGCTTGAGTTCGTGGATGACCCTAGCTAAAAAAAATCTTTATTTTCTAGTTAGAATTTTTTTGATGTGATAGTGTTTTTTTTTTTTTTTTGTAAGCAAAGTGAACATGTACTTTGAAAAGTGAACAAATGAAATAAATATAACATAAATTGGCATGTAGGCTATGGCCAAAATGTTGTAGGTTCAATTAATATGCATTTGTAAAGTTAGCTTGTTATTTCTACTGCAGCAGATGAAAAGGCTAAATCAATTAATTGTCTAAACATAATAATTATTCATTCATGCAATAACAAATGCCTTTTTGTGTTTTATTTTATGAAAAGTCAATGTTTTGTCTTATGATTGAAAAAAGAAACACAAATACTAAATAAATAGTCTGCTATTAAACTAAATTAAGTAATTGTTAAAATATACTGAATAACTCCAGGTGCACTAAAATTTTTAATTTGATTATACTGTATATAAAAATGGATTAAACTAAAACTTCATAATAAATTATTAACAAGCACTCTAGGGGTAAAAAAACAGATAAGTAGCATGAAATTGCAGAGCAGCTAAGTTGCGATGATTACCGAGTTATAGCTGTTATAAATTACAACTTATTTCGTAACACACAAAATCCAAGATGACACCCAATATGGGACTGACTTCAGATACATATTCTACGTGAACATGATAGGAAATAAAGTATTACAATGTTTCATAATCTAAATTGTGCGGGGAGAATAGACTTGATAAGGAGTTTTATTTACTAAATTTATCCATGTTGAATCTTTCGTACACTACTTTTAACACTTGAATATAAATAACTAATTAAATGGCGATCTTACTCGTGTTAATTATGTAAGCATGCGTGGCTTACAGCTGTTTCGGTGTTACTTGACACCATCCTCAGAGCCTACTAGATCTCGGCGCTATCTCAACTTTGCTGCCTGTTGTGTGGGTGCGTTCATGTGATGAAGAGTTGAGTCAAACAGTGTGTGTTCTGAAATTGATCTGTGTGTTGAGAATTTGATTACAACCCAAAAACCAAAATCTCAACACACTAGAACAATATGAAATATACAGACACACTAAAACACACCCTAATCAAATTCTCAACACACAGATCAATTTCAGAACACACACACTATTTGACACAACTCTTCATCACATGAACGCACCCACACAACAGGCAGCGAAGTTGAGATAGCGCCGAGATCTAGCAGGCTCTGAGGATGGTGTCAAGTAACACCGAAACAGCTGTAAGCCACACGTGCTTGCATAATTAACACGAGTAAGATCGACATTTAATCAATTATTTAAATTTATCCCTTACTTGTTATTCTATGTTTGTGGTTTACGTGGTTCCTTTATTTTTCATCGGATGCGCCCCTTTGTTGTTCGTTCTCTTTTCGAATTTTATTTTTATTTTTCTCACTTTCTCGTTTGCTGAAGCTTTTTAGTATTTATTAATATAAATTATATACCCGGTACTAGTATCTTTAAGATTCATATTCATGCAACACTTCTGTTTGTGTGCATTGATCCCGACTCAGCCTCTCTGTTCAAACTAGATATTCCCTGCACATGTAATTTCAGTTAGTAAAAATATTAAAATGACTAATAACATACGTAGTTGACAAAATGATCACCACATTGATTGTTCACATTCATGGTTCAATGTAGTGTACGATGGAAATAGTAGCCCTATGCTAATTTATAACTATATTATATTTCATGGAACATTTATCACAATTCATCCCTCATTAAATGTGCTGGTGTAACTAATTTGCTTCCTAGCGCCCTATGTGCATCAGTGTCGGTCCCAGCTTCGACTAGTCGAGGTGTAGTTTTTAATTAATTTCACCATTTTGTCCATAAAATGAGCACATCACACTGACAACAAAAATAGAGAGAGGAACTTTGATATGTGGAAGAAACTGTAGAAAATATAAGGGAAGGCAATTTTATGTACTCAAAAAAATCAGCTGAAATTATTTTATTCTTTACGAGAATTTCAGTATAGTTGTGCTGTAGTAGTTTATGAATATTAAAATATAAACTGCTATTCTACCATATACTCTCAATTTTCTATGCAATCTTATGCATTATTAATAGTTCATATTTATAAAATTGTATAAAATATAGGGTGATTCACGAGGATTTACCGTTCTTTACGGAGCTTATTTACAAGACATTTTGAGCAAAAAAAGTAATATAAACATAGTTCCTATTCTCAATATTTTCAGAGTTACACTAATTTAAAGTTGTTTGTAAAATACGTTTTTTCTTTAGTTTGAAGGTAAAAGAACAATACAAATAGAGAATGAACCATTCAGAAGTAGTTTTTTAGTTGGCAAGTATTATGAAGCTAAAAATGTGCTGTGAACTCCTTATTTGCTCTATTTTTGACTAGAAATTTACATTATTCTTACGCACTTATCACAATTATTACAAATCACACCACTTCCACAGACTTAATTATTTGCCGTTCAATTTTGCATCCTTATTTAGAGTCTTGGAGAGTTTACAATATATTTTTAAAAATGTCGCCGTCCGCTTGAGTACATTTGGCCGCACACTTGTGAACGGCACTCGTCGCTCTACGTAACTCCAAGCGGCTATCTTTGATTTCCGTAGCGTTCGCGCTGGCTGCTGACTGCACGCTGACCAAGATCACGCGTTCACAGCAATGCGTTCCAATAACGAAACGTAACTCTGTAAATATTGAGAATAGGACCCATGATTAGTCTGTATGATTTTTTTGCTCAGAATATTTTCGGAAATAAACTCTGTAAAGGATGGTAAATCCTCGTGAATTACCCTGTATATTTCGTAACAGTACATGCTACCATCCATATTAAATTTATAAAAGTACCGGTAATAATAAGATAAAAACTATTATGTACATCTAATGAGCAACGAAGATACATGCAAAACAGCTTCCATTTAAAAAGCTGAACACTAAAATCATACATCTGAGCTTAATTCGGATTTACCACAATTCAAGACTTGCAGAGAAGATAGTATCTGTCGAAGCAGAACTGAAAAAGACGGTAAAAAATTGAATAGGCCGAAATGAATATGAAAAAAATTCGTTGAATACAGAGTGAATGGTAACCTCTGCAACAAAATGAAACATAATAGATCATGAGAGATTTGAAAAATATAAACAGGTTTCTTCTCTAACATTCACCGTTTTAGAGGAAATCGTTATGTTTCTATGAAGCATTTGGCAACATCACGGATGCTGTAATAACTCTAAGCAAGCGCCGCCTGCACTCCTTACCTTCCCCTCACCCTCTGCAATACTCAGTCGGTAACACGCGACGTGCGCTGCTTTGTAAGATTTATATCAACGATTTTCGCTATTATTCAATTTAAATTCATGGATAAGCGATTTAATTTGCAAAAAAAAAAAAAAAATTGAAGACATTACTGTTCAGATTATTTTTACCTCTCTGCTTGTACAGCAATCATCCATTTCTCTCTAGCCATTACCGCAATAGAGCACTGCAGACATTGGGCAAATACTGTTTTTTTTTTTTTTTTCCTGCTTAGCGGTGCTTCATCGAAGGGAAAGTGTAGTAAACGTTTTGTTATATTTAACATGTACAGGTAGAATCATCTCTTAAAATTTGGTGCAGAGATTACCATCCACATGTATATTGTATTGATAAAGACAGTGGTTATGACAGGGGATTTCCTTTTCACTGACAGTAAACTTCTACATAAAACTTACAAAATTAATGTAGGGAAAGTTATTAAGCAAGTCTTTTTAAGCGGTCACTTTCAATACCAATATAAACAAATTGTTCATTGCTATTGGTAAGAACTTGAATGGTTTTCAATTGTAATAAAGTCTGTTTCATATCTTTCGGAGCAACAGAGAGTGATTTCCTCCTTTTTCTATATAGCCTTTCGAACATTCCAAATGGCTGTCGAGTTCAATGAAGTATTTTATACTGTACATAACTTCTGTCGAATATTTTGTTGGGTTTCTCATTGAAAAGCTCCTCTACTTTACACTTACAACTATTTCGTAAAACATGGCTGTCCAATATGTACGCGGCGGATGTTTTATGTGAGTGGTTTCCAGATTCACTTAAAATACAGGTACTTGTATCGTTGGTTAAAATTCTACTTAAACAAGCTTAAAAGTACACCTCCATCATTTCATCACTCGCATTTTTCTATATGCTACTTAAAACCATCACGTATTACACAAGGCACACCTGTACTTATTAGTAGTAGTCACAGTGAAGTTTATTTCCGCACAAGTCTGATACCCAGACAAGACTGATAGCGGTAAGCACAAGAATGATACACAGAGATACAACTGAGCATATTCAATAAACAGTCAATCAGTCTTATGAAGGTACACAGATGGTGGCGCTTTTGTAGCATTGCCAATGGCGCTTTCATTAGGTGGTTATTTGGAGTTTTTATAACCAATATAAGACAATGTTTGGCGCAAATGTAATCCACCGAAAAAATTGTCCTGACCTAGACGCAAGTTGTAAAACGAAATGGATGCAGTGCGTAGAGAGAATTATGATAAACATAAAAATTGATTGTCCGAAATTAAAAGTTATAAAATTGAAAAACTAACCTACGTTATTTTGTAAAATATTACTTCCGTAATATGTTTATCGCTAACCTTGCAATCTACAGGGTGATTCATGAGTATTTACCGTCCATTACGGAGCTTGTTTCTGAAGATATTCTGAAAAAAAAATGTCATATAAACATTTAACCTAATCTCAATATTGTCAAAGTTACATTAATTTGAAGTTGTTAGTAAAATACCTTTTTTGTTTAGTTTTAAGGGCAAATAAATATTACAAATAGAGAATGAACTATTCAGAAGTGTCATTTCTTTAATTGGCTAGTGTTCTGAAGCTAAAAGTGTGCTGTTCATTGCTTTGTACAGATTTTATTTCTCAATTTTTAACTAAAAATGACATCATTCTTACGCACTTATAAAAAAATGTTACAAATCATACGATGTTAAGAACTTGCTTCTTTGCAGTTTGATTAGGCCTATGCATCCTAATGTACAGTCTTAAAGAATTTACAAGAGTGGGGTGATTTGTAACAATCGTTGTGATAAATGCGTAAGAAAATGTAATTTTCTAGTGAAAAATCGAAAAATAATTCTGTACGAACCAAGTATGGAATTCACAACACATTTTTAGCTAATTAAGGAAATGATACTCCTGGATAGTTCATTCTTTATCTGTAATATTTTTTAACCCTTAAGACTGAAGAATAATGGTATTTTACAAACAACTCAAATTAGTGTAACTTCGAAAATATTGAGATTAAGACAAATGTTTATAGGACATTTTTGCTCAGAATATCTTCGAAAATAAGCTTCATAAGACACGGTAAATCCTCGTGAATCACCCTGTATACAATGTTCATTTCAAAATAATGCACAGGTTAGCAGTACTGCAGATTGAGTGATGCAACAACAGTGAAAATTACGTCAGTTGAAATTGAAAGCTTGATGAAGCACGGTTTTTGTTTCATTCATAGCGTGCTCTCGAAAATTGAGCCTGCACATGTCTCGGGTTCTGTTACTGTTGAAGCTCAAATGTAGTACCGTACAATAAGATCGAAACTTTACTTGGCAAAGACCCACCAGCAATCCACAGTGCTTTAAGTGAAGTTTGTGGTGAGTTCACAGTGGACTGTAGCACAGTTTCTCGTTGGGCTCATCGTTTCGTGCTGGTCTTATGAGCATAGACCATGATTCAAGACTAGGAAGGACGAAAACATCAACACATGAAAGAAGTGTGAAACTTGTAACAGATGCTCTTGAAAAAGATCGTCATGCGACATTGGGGGGGGGGGAACTTTCTGAAATCACGGAGATACCACCAACGTCAGTGTTCCGAATAAAGAGAAAAATTTCTGCGCGGTGAGTCCCTACATTTCTTGACAACTGAATAAAAGCAGAAAAGCCTTGACATTGCAACTTTGCTGAAACAAAGATTCGATGTTGAAGGTCCAACATTCTTGCGTTGAATTGTCGCTATTAATGAAACCTGGGTTAGAGACTTTGAGCCGGAGTTGAAATCACATTCCAACATGTGGGAAGGTTCAGTTTCCCCACGACCAAAAAAATTCGACGACCTCGAAGTTTTTTTTTTTTCTTTTTTTGTATTTTAGTAGCTTATTTCACGACACTTTATCAACATCTTAGGTTATTTAGCGTCTGAATGAGATGAAGGTGTCCCGCTTCGTGGCCTAGGGCATCCTGCCTAGGACTCGCGTTACGGAATGCGCGCTGGTTCGAGTCCTCACGGGGAAAGAAATTTTCTCATGAAATTTCAGCCAGTGTATGGGACCGGTACCCACCCAGCATCGTGATGCACTTGGGGAGCTACGATAGGTAGCGAAAATCCTATTTCGCAAACCAGCTATTACGGCTGTGGGGATCATCGTGCTAACCACACGATACCTCCATTCTGGTTGTATGATCGTCCACCTCTGCTTCGGGATGTGGACGTGAGGCCAGCAGCCGGCTGGTCGGTCTTGACCCTTCACGGGCTGTAGCGCCATGGATTTATAAGATGAAGGTGATAATGCAGGTGAAATGAGTCCGGGTCCAACACCGAAAGTTACCAAGGGTTGAGGGAAAATCCTGTAAAAAAGCCTGAAACAGGTAACTTACCCGACCGGAAATCGAACCCGGGTCACCTGGTTTCGCGGCTAGACGCGCTAGCCGTTACTCCACAGGTGTGAACTCAATCAAAGGTGAAGCAATATAATATTTGGTTATGATCACTACGGAATCATCATGACAGAGTCTCATGTGGAACAAGTGTTTTAACGTAACGCAAAATCTGCGCAGAACAATGCACAAAAACCGACCTCAGTTTCTCAAGGCTGGGCCACTGATTCTCCATGACAATGCTCACTCGCACATCGGGAATGCTGTAATCCAAAAACTGGACAAATACGGATAGGAAGTGTTATCTCATGCTCCCTACAGTCCAGGCGTCCACCAGATTTCGACTTGTTCCCGAAGTTGAAAGAACCTGGAAGAGCTTTCTGCCACTGTTACCCGAAACATTCTACAGATCAAAGAAATGGTGTCCTGGATGGAATATTATAGCTTCCCAGATGTTGGGATTCAGTCATTGAGAAGCAGGGAGACTATATTGAAGAACTGCAGAGAGATACTATAAAAATAATAAACGTGTAAGTAAAAAAAAAAAAATAGTGGGCATTATTTATGAAATGACTCACACTTTTCCATTCCGAGACTTCTAATTAGTAGCAGAATTAGTTAGACAGTTAAATTAACTCTACACGTTCACTTACGTTCGATTTCTGTTACTATGACGTACATTTTGATGCGTTCATTGCTCTCCATGAAGAACTTTAGAATGAGTCAAAGCTATTCTGACGTCACTATTCCTACCACGACGGTAATTAACACTGACGGGACGTCTTATTTGAAATGTGAACTCATTAATGATGGAACCATGGAAGTTAAAGAAGTAATACGTACAGAATTCAAAAGCAACGATATTCATTCTAACTTACCTGTACTTCATATTTCAAAATTCAATTTCTTCCTCCATTTTTAAAAAAACGAAGCTTTACATAGCTTTTTACGAAACATAATGGGATCTTGGAGAGAACTTATGGAACTTTATGAATGCTTCTTCCTCTCCAGAGCAACACTTTACCTTTAATGTAATTTTTATCGACTTTCAAGTACACCACTTATGAAATGTGTGAGTATAGAGTTTGTGCAAAGGGTAATTGCAAATCAATACTAATATCGTGGGCTACTTTGTAGCAATAAAATAGCAATTAAGCTTCTAAGTTTAAAAGGACTGATTTGCTTTGAACTATTTGTAATTGCTAGTCTATTTGCTATACTCAATGTAGCTTTGTAGTAGCTATAAATTAAAGAAAATCCTTCCCGTCATAGACTAAGCCATTTCGTTCTTTCTCTCCCACGCTTGTGACGGCTATTAAACGACTCTATAGACATTCGAAAGTAACTGAACTCATAGGTAATGTAATATGTTACAAAACCACATCGAAAAAATACAATACGAATGACATACAGTGTGTCCATGCAAGGAAGATACAGAGTGAGGGAAGTCTTACAGTATCAATATGAGCGATCTTGCTGTTGAGCAGCGTGATCGTATTTCTACTTGGTTATTTAACGACGCAGTATCAGCTACTGGATTATTTAGCGTCGATAGAATTGAGGGCTTTGCCGGAAGAAAGGCAGATAGACCTATACGCCCTTCATCGGGAAAACCATTTAAAATGTAGTGAATAATTATAGTAGCGAAATTTTGTTTTGATTGTACTGTACATACCTGCAGGACAGGACTGCGTGCGTGTATAACATTTTATTCAGGTGCGTTTTAAAATCTTAGATTGCA
Organism: Periplaneta americana; assembly: GCF_040183065.1. NCBI lineage: Eukaryota > Metazoa > Arthropoda > Insecta > Blattodea > Blattidae > Periplaneta > Periplaneta americana. Next base: position 133,761,877 of record NC_091121.1, on the reverse strand, counting down.
TGTACCTCAATTCGCCATATTGACGTATACGCCCTTTTTAAGGCAAACCCCTCAATTAGTTTTAGTGAGATAGTGTTTGAGGAGATCAGGCTTAGGATTCGACATAGATTACCTGATGCTCGCCTTACTGTTAGGGAAAACCTCGGAAAACCAGGTAATCAGCCTAAGCGGAAATCGAACCCACGGCCGAGCGCAACTCCGGATCAGCAGAAAAACGCGTTACCGCATGAGCTACGCCGTGGCGTCAAGATCGTAAACGCTGATGCTGTTGTGCTAACCAAGAGTGAACAAAGTATAGCCTACCTAGGCTACGTTCAAATTCATAATTGGAAGGAGTTACGCAATAAGAGGCCAACCACCAAAAACCTGTTTTCGAGATACTGGCCATTGAAATAAATGTAGTTTTTATAAAATATTTTATGCAAGATGTATTTTAATATTCGTACTAGAGTAGAACCTCTATTATCCGTGGTAATGAAGGGGATGGACTAAGCGGTTGATCGAAAAAATCGGATAATCCGTACCATGGAAGTTTTGTAATTTCCTCCATGGTCTTGTATTTAACTCGCTAGGTAGTGGATCAGAAGTTCACTAATGTAAGTCTGGTTGTCAACGAAGAGTTTTTAAGGAGCAAGGAAGCCCTTTGTAATGACTGTCTCAGGAAAGATAGGAATAAAGGAGGTTTCATGTTGTAGATTTACATACCTTTTTGCATTTTATCCTTGTTTTCGTTTTATTAAATCGCGCAGTTATAACTCCAATCTCGTATTCTGATGCGAGATGAGCCACAGTTACTCTTTCTCAAACCATTCAATTATTTCCATTTTTTTCGATACTTAGCACAACACGTTTTCTGTTAACATCCATGGAAGACATTTTATATACAAGTTATATTATAGAACGGCAATTCGAACAGTAGACAATGCTGTGTAACGATAAAGGCTTGTAATAACACTCTCTAGCAAAACATACGTAGAACCAACTAATATGATGTACAAAACAGTACTTCATATAAGTTATTTATTTCTGAAGAAGAAAAAAAGAGCGAGAAATAGGCAGTCTGATTATCCGCCAATCGGTTAATAGGGTGACTGATAATTGGGGTTCTCCTGTAAGTTATTACAAAAAATAACACGAATAATAATAGAAAAGGCTATCTGATTTTTAATAACAGATCGGAAGTTGAATTAATATTGGAAAGCAAACTAAATAAATTTTATGTAATAAACTAATTTTGTTATAAATTGCAGCAAATGCAGATATCGCGTTCTTGATTTTTCCAGAGTTAAATAATCCACCAACAACAGATTTTGCAAATATTTCAATTTTTTTGAAATTGTCGGTTGGTCTATTATTGCGTAACTCCGTCCAATTTAGACTATATGCATTCGATCTATAACAAGATTTCCCAATAACTGTAGACTCGTATAATAAATCCTCCGCTATGACTCTCAACCAAGCGGGCTTAGTGATGTAAGACGGAAAATTTTACACAGAAAATTATGTAAAATGGAAATTACCACCTGAAATGGAACTATATTTTTTCGGTAAATTTCTGCCTGCCCAGTTTGTTGCTATCTTGCACCCATGCTTGCAGCCTCAAAAGCTGCACATGTATTTATATTCTCATTAGTCAACACCTTATAGAATGAAGTCGTCTAACCTTTGTAGACTGTGTCAATAGAGACTAAAACAGCGACATTGTCAAGTTTGCTTTACTATAAGATTAATTGAGGCGCTGGCTAATGTCATAATGTGTAAAATTTACAGAGTAAACACATAATTTTGAAGTAATATTAGTTATTGTTGTTTGAGGAAAGGATTAGTGTTTTGTGATTTCGCGTCTTCGTTATGACTGTGAATTTTCTCACTTCATTTTAATAAAGCATTCATATGTAAGTAAGTACCGTAATCCATACCCATAGTAAGTGCGATTTTCTAGGTGGTATAGAATTCATTCATTCATTCATTCATTCATAGCTTTCTGCCCATGGGTAGGTTTTTCACTCCAAACCCAGCAGTTTCCAATCTTTCTTATATGGACTAAAATTATCTGAAAAAACTTTCTTGTAGTTAATTTTCAGATAAAATTTACTTTTAAATCCTCGCCCATTTTTAATTACGCGTATACAGTCGTCGTCGTATGTAAATAAAATAATTACTGTATGCATTGTCTCAATTATAGCTATTTGATCAGCAATCCGTTCATGCACCAATCAGGAAAAGAAATGAGTTATAATATCTATACAAATATCAGAAACAATGCTAAAACATTGCTTAATGAGAGGTATAGCTATGTTTTCAGAAGCATTCATAATTGTATCAAAAGAGCTATAAAAGTTAGGAAAATCAGTAAGCTAAATCACTGCTTAATAAGGGGAAAGTTTTCAGGACTACTGTAGGATAATTATAGCATAGAAATTATACACCTTAGCAAAATCAATGAAGTAAAAAAACTGCAATAAGATGAAAATTTTCAGGAAAATGTGTAATAGGCCTACTACTTACTTATGGCTTTTAAGGAACCCGGAGATTCAGTGCCGCCCTCACATAAACCCATCATCGGTCCCTATCCTGTGCAAGATTAATCCAGTCTCTGTAATCATATCCCACCTCCCTCAAATCCATTTTATATTATCCTCCCATCTATGCCTCGGCCTTCCCAAAGGTCTTATTCCCTCCGGCCTCCCAACTAAAATCTACATGCATTTCTGGATTCGCCGATATGTGCTACATGCCCTGCCCATCTCAAACGTCTGAATTTAATGTTCCTAATTATTTCAGGTGAAGAATAAAATGCATGCAGTTCTACGTTATGTAACCTTCTCCATTCTTCATCCCTCTCAGCTTCAAATATTTTCCTAAGCACATTATTCTCAAACACCCTTAACCTCTGTTCCTCTCAAAGTGAGAGTCAAAGTTTCACACCTATACATAAGAACCGGTAATATAATTGTTTTATAAATTATAACTTTCAGCTTTTTCTGAGAGCAGACTGGATGATAAAAGCTTCTCAACCGAATAATAACAGGCATTTCCCATATTTATTCTGCGTTTAATTTTCTCCCGAGTATCATTTATATTTCTTAGTGTTGCTCCAAGGTATTTTAATTTTTCTACCTCTTCAAAGGATAAATTTCCAATTTTTATATTTCCAAAATGTGCAATATGCCAGTAAATTTATAAAACTTAACAAATCCAGTAGTGAACATTTTCAGTAAGAGAACATTTTCAGGAAATGAATATTTTTCCGATAATTTTCCGGAAAGTATTTATCACTAAGCGGACTTCGGTTGTATTACAACGTGGGGAAAATTTCTCTCCATTCCACAAGAGTGGGTGTTTGTCCTTTCTCCTGTGACGTCTTCACTTTAGTCTTACATCATGCTAACCACGCTATCAGTGAGGCCTGCCATTTCAAAGTCTAGTGTTGATCCGAAAAAAAGTACAAAATACCTAGATGATTTCGTAGTTCCTGAAGAAGGAAAACAGGAGCATTATAAGATTTTGTTCATTCTGTATAACTTCATTTCTCTGACGTAACTGTAGCTGGGCCCGTTGGTTTTGCTGCCAGATGCAATACATTACTACGAACATCCAAATTACACAGAAGTCACATTAACATTCTACAAATCGTTGGTTGACAGTGCATTAGTGCAATTTCAACATATTAATGATGCTAATATCGTGAATTTACTGCAGATCCCAGTTTAAATCTCGGCGGTGGGGGAGTTGTACTTTGGACAATGCCAAGTTTGTGTGAGTTTTTCTTTGTGGTTTTTCTATTTTCCCTCGTTATTACTTCAAAACTCTCCACAATTGCTATTTTATTACATTCAAATTTCAAGAAATGGGAAATCACTTGTTTGTACGATAGAAGGAAATGATTGTGGATTCTAATTGATTCACAGATCTGTAAATAGGCAGCTGAAAGCCTACAAGTTCTTTCGTTCTTTAGACGCAGCTACGCCGATTCAAATAGATCTATGAGTACGGTAGATTGTACCAGATGAATGGTACATACAGTTTTGATGACTGGAGAGTAAATGCGAGTATTGGGACTCGACACTCAACTTATTCCATAGCGGATGCACAAGAAGCTTACTTACTCTGAAGTATTTTAAGGTGATGTTCTATGTATTCAGGTTTCATCAGCTTTCTTTTCATGGTGTTTAATACCTGACGGTTAGGTAAGGCATGTCTCGTTCATGAATATGATCACCTTTCCCTTTACTGATATTACTTAAATAATTTAATTTAACAAAACAACTTTCTCCAGTGCATATTAAACGTTCCACATTATTACCACGGTGTTTAAAAAAGAATACTTAAAATCATCGAGTAGTTAAAGTTTGTGCATTAAAGACAGCAGTGACCAAAACTCAAGCTGCAGTGATTAGTGATTACATGCGACAGACAGCCTATGAAGTAAGGAGACGGAGGAAAGGTACTTGGCATGAAAACTACAACCAGCGGTTGTTCCTGTACTAACATCTTGATCAATCCCGCGAATAAAAATCTCAAGCTTTGTTGCATCAGTAATATCACTGCTGTCATCAAGACCAGTGAATAATATACGATTTTTCTTGCTTCATTTTTTAACCTTCCTCTTGAATATAATCAGGTATTTTCTAAATTCATCTCTCGATACTAAGTTGAGAAATTCGTAGTTTTTCAAAATTAAAAACTTCTTATGAACAAGTTATTTAAGCTATTTTAATCATTACTCTTTTGAGAAATTCTGTTCTATTAAAAGGCTTTAGAGCACGAGATATTTCAAACCCCATTAGGTAGCTGACTTCCTTACATTTATTTAGCTCATCTTTCTCTTCCTCCCTATGGTTTAAGACACGTCAGTTCCTGGCGTTTAACAATTCGTTGGCACATAATATTGGATCAGTTTTTCTACAATACTATTATTAAATGAATAACTAATAAATAGTTACCCTCATCTAAAGACTAAGAAGGTTAAAACTGAGATAAAAACTAATAATTTTATCCTTCTAGGGAGATCTAAAAATATCAATATTCATGCACGTATAGAAGAATTATAGAAACACATAATTATTGGTCAGTAATAATAATAATAATAATAATAATAATAATAATAATACTTTCAAACCTGCATATTAATGAGTATGATATGCAATATAGTGACATATCTCCTCTAAATATGCCGGAAATGGTTTTAGAACATATAAGACATTTTATATTGTCTTCTTCCCACTCTAAATTAAATTAAATATTCTTTTTCAGAGGTTAAAGGCTTCGACATAGACATACTTTTGATGTACAGTGCCTTTCGCTGTCGAGTCCCCTGTTGTACGGCGGCCGGCGATAGCAACCGTTGATAACCGAGCTCCCGGCGGTCGACTTGTATCCCCTCCACTTCGTAGAAGCGCGGGAGTCATTCAGTCAGTCTCACAGCGGGTTTTTTTTAGCGTGGTCGTGCTTTGAAATGCTTCGTATAAAATGTTATTTCTATATTAGTACGAGTGTTATTGTGCTTGGTATTAAATGTAATTTCTGTATTAGTGCTGTGCTATACTTTACATAGTGCCTCTACATACTTACACATTACAACAAAGAATTTTTTATGTATGATTCGTATGTGTTAAATTCTTGCAGGGAACTGAATATCCAAGTGTGCCTGCCCCACACAGAGATACTGTGCGAAAACTTGTCACTAAATTTAGAGAAACCGGGTCTATTCTTGATAAGAAGCAAAGGGTAAATAAAGTGTGCTTACTGAGGAGAAACTAGACGAAGTGGCAGAAAGATTAGAACATACTTCACAGAAATCCCTCCGACAGCTTGCACAGGGAACTGAAATTTCGATTACCTACTTCAGCATGGCGAGCTACCAGACTCTTAAAATTTAAACCATACAAGCTCATTGTTGTTCATGAATTGTTGCCACGTGATCGTGAAAAAAGTGTAAAGTAAAAGTAAAGTGTATGCAACGAACCCCCACACATTAGAAGAATTGAAAGCAAGTATCAGACGTGAAATTGACTCTATTTCAGAAGATGAATTAGGTCTAAAGCGTGTAAATACATATTTCCTAAAAAAAAAAAAAAAGCCAGAAATGTGTGTATGAAGGAGGACAACATTTCCAACATCTCATGTTATAAGGTACATGATTATTTTTCTTTGTTAAATGTTATGTTTTATTTAACGACGCTCGCAACTGCAGAGGTTATATAAGCGTCGCCGGATGTGCCGGAATTTTGTTCCGCAGGAGTTCTTTTACATGACAGTAAATCTACTGACATGAGCCTGTCGCATTTAAGCACACTTACATGTCATCGACCTGGCCCGGGATGGAACCCGCAACCTTGTGCATAGAATGCTAGCGCTATACCAACTCGCCAACCAGGTCGACTATTTTTTTTTCCTTTGTAATTTTAATCATTTGTACATGGTCATTTTCATTGTAGGCCTACATTTGTACTAAATTGGCTGCGGGGGGGGGTAACATCGATTGCTATCGCCGGCCGCCGTGCAGCGGGGGGTTTTGCTTTCAATTTGGCGGGAACTGGGCTATTTTCGGTTGCTATCACCGGCCGCCGTGCAACGGGCGACTCGACAGCGAAAGGCACTGTACTTTACTGCCGTCATTGCGTTCTTGTTCTAGTGATAGTAAACAAGGGATGATGCATACCCGAGCTCTACATGGACACAGAAGGATTGATCGAGAATCACCGAATGGACATCCATGATTTAGATTAGAGAATCAAAGAAACAAAGTTATAAGAAAAGAGGTAGAAATGTTTAACTTATGTTACCGAATGCAAAAAAAAAAAAAAAACAGAAGTAGTAGGCACGCATGCAAAGAATTGCATCATAAAAAGGTTTTCAGAAACGATGGATGAAACACATTATACCTTGAATTCGCAAGAGGCTTGGAAGACCTGGTTAGCGAGACATTAAGTACTTTAAAGTTGTACGAGGAAAAAGTACTTTTACTTGTTTCCAAAAGTTTAAATGTTACTGCTTACAATAAAATCGTAGATTAAAAATGTATTAATTTCCCTCGTAGTATTACAAGTTTTAGCAGAAGAAATAGTAAATAAAATATAAATCAAATGATTTCTAAATTTAAGCGAATATTTAAATAATCAGAAAATATTAAATTTCTAACCATTATAATACAATATCCTTGAATCCAAAACAGCTTGACTTCGAAAGTCCTGCGATTGCATAGAGACGTTACGTGAGAATAAAAAAGTAATAATTCCATCCTGAACAAAGAGGCTGTAATATTATATGTTAAGTAATTTACTTCTCATTAGAAATAGTTGCTACCGTATTTTCTTTAACATATTATGTTAACAGTTCTTCAAAAACTGTTGTCGAAAATGGCCATAAAGTCATTTAAATATGCGCTCCTGTAACCTCATTATACGTCTAAAATGCAGGTTTAGGTCATTAATCATACGAAGGAGGAGAGTAAATCGAGTCCCAGCATAGCTCAGATGGAAAGGGCGCTCAGAGCGCAAAGCTGAGAGGCCATGGGTTCGATTCCCGGTGTCGGAGCGAATTTTTCCCCAGTAATAGGTATTCAAATTTTATTGTAGAAAAGTTGAATCATGTGAATCGCTGTCCAAAAAAGCGAAGGGTTGCAGTTGATAATTATATGCCGTAGGTTTTGATTGTCTATTGTCTCTGAAGATGGATTGTATCTTGAAAAGCTTCTCTCAACGTCGCAAGACGTACATGCTGCTAACTGTTCCACAGTAAAATATAATTCACTGAAATTAATGGAGAATCTTCCGTTTAAAATATCTCTAACTTTGCACACTTCTTCGTATCCAGTAATTTTTTATATCATGTAACTTATTTTATCCTTAAGTTTTTCTTTTACACTACCAGGGACGGAATTTAAGCTGGATATCGTTTCTTCAAACACTTGCAACGCCACATTTAAAGATATGCTTACTCTTTCCAAGGACGTTATTGCTTTAAGCATACTAATGTGCCGTGAGATTCGCTAGGTGTGCCGCGAAACCTTCAATACTTTTCTGGTAATAATATCATGAAATATTATGCATTTATAAAAACAAAACAAAATATGCAAATGTACAGAACATAAAATTTGATTTGACAAGCTTAAATGTTGATAGTTCGTGAAGATAATTAATCAGACATTAATTACAGCCTGGTCCTAGCAGTAGTAGTAATATACCTGCCTCATGCATCCTAATACTATTACTTACTCGTTGTTACACCCTTTTACTGAGGTTCTGGCTGATATGTACTGTACATCTATTATCAGGTAATACATCTCACTTGACGATATGTGTAAGAGGAAGAACTGAAGTCTAATTAATGTAATATGTAGGCTATCTAATCGGCGATGTGTGCAATGGAGAGGGAAAGAAACTGGCCATCCTACCCCATTATCTTCTGGCCTAGTTGCCTTCTTGGTATCATTTGTGAGGTTCAGATCTGTCATCGGACAGTTAATTAAACAATAACTTATTATTATTATTATTATTATTATTATTATTATTATTATTATTATTATCATTATCATTATTAGCATTATTATTATTATTATTATTATTATTATTATTATTATTATTATTATTATTTGAAATGTAAACAAATAATTTCGAAGAAATTAGCTGAAAAATAATTATTAATAGTAGGTAGATTTGAGAATAGAGCATAAACCAAATAATATAAATTATTAAGCAAGGGAATATACAATATTGAATAGGAAATCGAGAAATGGAAGGGAGACAGTCTAGGTATGGAAGAGAAAATAGAATATGATATATATAGGGAAGAATAGACAGCAATTCATTTAAAACTGAAGAATAGGAAGTAATCAGAAAATACTTGGCAAATGAATATATTAATTGTAAAAGGGTGGTATATATTGAAGGGATGGTGAACCGAAAAGCAGAAATGTGATGGTCCATCATAACTGTGGATTGTAAAGTTGGCTGACAAATTTATCATTATTATTATTATTATTATTATTATTATTATTATTATTATTATTATTATTATTATTATTGCTGTTGTAGTGAATGTGTAGATCTATTACTTATTCATCGTTGTTGGATAACACATTATACAGGGTGTTTCCGAGGTGGTGTTAAAAACTTTCAGGGATGACGGCGAAGGGCACATGTATCGATTTGAGATAAGGAACCCTGATTCGGAAATGACCGAGTCGAAAGTTACAAGCAAAAATAGTTCTGTGGAAATGAAATAATTTTATTCCTCTGTACACCTTATTTATGTGTATTTATCTGTACATCTTACACATACTGTATTCATCTGACGTTGTTTACCTTGTCTACTTGCAGTATTCCATTCAGTGAGAGATGAGGAAAGGAAACTACACTAAAGAAATGCAGATGACGTAATGGTCGGTCCTGATATGCACATCTGTAGACAACAGTGTATGTGTACAAGTTGCAGTGTCCAGTCGATCAGTCCTAGTGAAATGAAGGAGTACACGAGAGCGGAATAAGCAGACCTGATTTTTGAATACGGATGAGCCAATGGGAACAGTAGACAAGCTCACAGATTGTATCATGCAAGTACCCACGTAGGAGACATCTGGTCCATACCATCTTTCCACGACTGTTCCAAAGGTTAAGGGAAGGAGGACACGTGGTGCCAAATTAAAATTCTATTTCCACACAACTATTTTTGCTTATAACTTTCGACTCAGTCATTTCCGGACCAGAGTTCCTTATCTCAAATTGATACATCTGCCCTTCGCCATCATCCCTGAAAGTCTGTAACACCACCTCGGAAACATTCTGTATATTAATAATATATCAATACTAGTGGCTTGTGCAGCAAATACTGCTGCAAACTAAGTTCGTTAGACGTTCAAATACAAATTTTTCAGATTTATTTTCAATGAAGAATACTTGTCTCTTTTATAGTTATTTGCTTCCACAATAATGAAACATACTCCTTCTGAATGGATTTTTTTAGGCCAAATACTTTTTCTTGAACCTATCCAACTTCAGTTTTTGAGTTTCAACGCGAAAACGCAAGTATCAATGTCAGGACGATAGCAGTAGCTATTTCAGGTCATTGTGGATTGTAGGCAAATTAAAAAAAAAAATGTTAGGTTTGCTAAGCTTTCGAACAATAGCATTTTCGTATAGATGTTGCATGTAGAACTTGAAATGTAGAGCGTAAAATCATTTTATCCTACTAAGAGATCTTGCTGAAATGATCTGGAGACTACAAAATTTTCTAGGCCTCTTATTTTATCAGTAAGTAATACCTTTTGATCTTTCCTTAGGATCTGTAATTTTTGCGCTCTCTCGAGCCAATACTGAAGACAATGACACATATCAATATCTACACTACACCGCCATTAAGTATATGAAAAAGACCCAACCCCACTGGGTTAATAAGTATAGAAATATTTGATTTTTAAGAACAATATTATTATCTTACTTAAGTTTTGTAGATATATATATAGCAGCCACTCAGTAAATTATAGAAATGAAGATCTAAATTAAGATATTCTCTACATTTACTTACATAACCACAAAACATTTCACTTTCATGTCATCAATATAGCATCAATATTATGTACAATTAATGAAAAATAGATGCATCATGATATTAACTATAATAATATTTAATTTCTAATGGTAATAATGTCATCAATCCACCTCAAGTTTCGTAGATTTGAATATCCAATACACAGATATACTCAGAAAATTATACACTGCAGAATCAGTTTTTAATAACAAATTGAATTGAGCTCTAAATATGTGGGCAATCCTGCAGGTCATGGCCTTCGTGTAATAGCCTATTGTTTATTATAGTGTGTGTTTTGTTCTGAAATTCAATCAAGTAGGCCGTGATTTAATAAAATAGTTCTCAAAGCTGACAACAGATGGATTTTGGAAAATAGGAAAATTATGTAGGAAAACTGACATTTCACTCAAAACTACTACTTTTCCGAAAAACTTTGGATGCCAGGCATGAAAATGAGGGGTCACTCATTAAAATCCGTTCAGCCGTTTTCCCGTAATTTCCATTACCAGTTCAAATTATATATATAGATTATTCATTATTAATATTATTATTACTACATTCAGTGTACGATTTCCATACCTCAATGATTTATCAATCATGGAGCATTGCCTGTGCTAACTGTATGTCCGAAGTTGACTATATTGTTGAATAAATTGTTATACTTATCGTTATTAACTACATTACGGGAATTGTAGGTTACGTGACACAGAATATTCCAATTACCATTAATGAAATCAAGTACCATAAGAGAGGTAGGCACTAACAAAGCTGTTCTAATAAATAACTAAATAAGAGTGGCGACTGATACCGATATATGTACGATATTTGAATCGTGCGCAACAGTAGTCTTGTGTGCCGTTAATTAACCTCTTATTAATAATGTAGTCTCTGGTAACGAAATTACTTCTATTCACTGATGCGTTGCTTCATAAGTATAATTCGTGTGTACAGTGAAAGAAATTATAAACAACGCTATGCTTCAAAGTGCATATTTGCCCGCTTGATGAAAGTGATCGTGGTTTAACTGTAGGTTGCCTTTCGTCTAATGACGCTTCAAACATTTGATCATTCTCTGTGCTATGCATCCATTCCGCAAAACCGTTCATTCATCGGTGTTTCACATACCTTTAATCAAGCGACATAATAATGATGACTATTGTGTTACTGTATCTATCGGATGATTGAAAACGCGTAATTACCCCTTCAACCCTCTCTGTTTCCCTGGACTTTTCTAATGGGATATTCTAGAACAAAGTTAAAAAGTAAAGGTGATAGTGGATCTCCTTCCTTTAGCCTGCAGAGTTGAAAAAAGCACCGCATAGAAATTGGCATGGACTCTGCTGCACATTTCAGAGACATAATATTCTAATTAATGGAACTAGTTTCTTGGTAATACAAAATTCAATGAGAATGGGACACAACTGAATATTTATCTATATCGAAATATTAGACGAGTTTAATGGCGTAAGAAAGCAGTTCTCCTTACAAGGATATATGATTCGATATCTTGTAAATTAAAATTCTAGTTTTAAGTTTATAATTGACTTCAAATTGTCGTTTAATTCAAAATTATTTATAATAAGAACATATCTGCCTTATGCAGGGTGTAAGGGGTATTAGTGCCATTATTTATGTCATAATAAAGAAAAATATCTTCACAATTTTCTTTTCTAATTGCAATATTTAACTATATTTATTAAAGTTTACAATATTAGACGTTCGGCAACGTTGCTGGATGGGGAGGAGGGGGTTTACAAGTAGCCTGCTCGGTACAGCTCAAGCGGGTACAGATACACCGGTAGAAAACAGATGTTCTGTTCCAATGCAGGGACGGACTATGACAATACAGTTGTTAATATAAAACGAGCAACAAATACAATCTCATTAATAGAAAGTTATGGTAAATTTACAATTATGTAACAATATTGTTCCATTTATTAATAATACGTCTAAAAAATAAACAATAATTGTTTTCTGCGCAAAAACACACGATTTTTTTGCAACATTTTAATCCCTCTCGCTCCCATAAAGCAGTACCATTTTTAAACATATTTATGGTTGTATGATTTTCGAAACGGGTTAAGAGATTCCTACTTTCTAATAATCGTTGAGAAACTGGTACAAGTTCGCCGATTAGGTAACCTTCTTTGCGGAAAACATTGGCGGTACATCCTTCTTGCCTCACTTGAATTAAGACTTTCGCCATAAATTAATAAAATATGATATTCCTGAACTGTGAATGAATGACATTGTAAGTTGTTTATCGAATACCTGTACTGAACTGCCATCCAGTCGGCCGTAGACTATGGACAGGGAGCTTGAACTCAGCTGACATGTACGTACGTCTGTGCAGTGTACTGCTTCCCGAACATGTTGCCACGTCTCACGCCAGCATATTAACAAATTTAAGCTTGAATTTTTTTTATTTAATTTCACGAAAACATAATAGAAGACAGAAATATTTATTTAAACTAATTAACTGTACACCTACTGATGTAATTGTTTTCGTAATTTTACTAACAATATAAGCAGTGTAACGCAAATAAAATAAGAAAGGAAATATTTTTTTTCTGGGAAAACTATCAAGTTTTGACCTTATGTTGTATGGACATGATCTTGCAGACCGTCCCCGACGACTGTGAAAAGGACGGCACTTATACCCCTTACACTCTGTACAATTATAGAATTTCATACATACCAAATGGAATCTATAGACCTAAAAACAGAACACATTCTCCTGCACTCAAAAAAATTAAGTAATTATACTCTTATGGAAATAATCTTTCCTTTGTCTTTCATATAGTAAAAATATATTTGAAATTTCACGCCCTATTGTAAAGAATGTCATTCCCCATTTTCATCAAATATGTTGTTCACGAAATTAATTTTCTTCCGATTATTTTTATATGATGATCGTGTGCCTTCGTTTCTTAGCGTTTCTAATTTAGAAAATAATAAATTTTCATTTCTTCATAAAACATTTTAGCAATTACTCAAGTTTCACTTAAGTTTTATAAATAGCCCAATTGTTCCTCAACTTCTTCATTTTTACCTTATTTATTGCTTATCATTTTCAAATACACTGCTCCACAATCCCTCAGATTGAGGTTCTGGCTGATTCAGAGGAAGAATAATTGTTTGTATACATCTGAAGTCTAACTAGTGTAATATGTAGCTAGTTGGCGATGTATGCAATGGAGAGGGAAAGGAACTGGCCACCCTACCCCATTATCTCCTGGCCTATTGCCTCATAAGTGGTGTCTTCTTGGTATCACTTGAGAGGTTCAAACCTGTCTTCAGACAGTTGACTAAACAACAACTGCTTCACAAATATATCGAACTTCGATATTTTGTTTGGTATGATAATTATGATTGCTAATTTGTTTTCAATGTCTAGACCTACATATTCAAATCGTGTTAGAAGAGGAAAAGTGAGTGAGAATAACATAAAACATACAAACGATGAAAGCATAGCAAAGATCTCTGGTCTATTCGAATGCCTATGTGAGCTTTAAGTCTTTATGCTCGACCATGCCGAAATGTAGTAATTATACACCTGGTAGTAGCCCTTTAATGCACCTCATTAAAGTACATCTATTCATTATAATTCAGTTGTTCAGCCAGTGAGAAATCACCATTGTAGCATTATAAAAGCGCAAGTATCGATTATTCTCGGATATGCAATCTAAAGACAATTAGCGAAAAGTCACGGAGGCTGGAAATCCAATACTGTCGCAGAAGGTTATGTTCTGTTACTATAATAATTAGCGTTAATTGTAAATAATATTCAAATCAATTCAATCTGTCATCTCGTTTTTCAATTCTAAATCAATTTCCAGGTTGTGTCAAGCCTAATGTTCATGTTATTCTCTAGATTACATCAAGGTCAATGACATTCGTGCCTAGGAAAAAAATCAATACTTTCGCGTCTGCGCACATCTCACAATTCAGGTCAGTTCCGCTCCTCACTTACATAACCATAACATGAATACTTATGAATAATTTCAAGTTAGAAATATGGTCGAGCATAAAAAGTCGTATGAAACTAGCCTATAATGGTAATTAAGACGCTCGTATGAATATTATGAAACTCGCTTGCGCTCGTTTCATAAAAAAACATACTCGCGTCTTAATTACTATCATTATAGGCTCGTTGCATAATGTACTATTCAGCCACTTCTCTCAATTCGACATACGCCATCTCGCTGAATATATTTAGTAGAAGCTCGAAGGGGAAAAGATAATTTATTCCTAACACTCATGGAGTTAGAGCCTATAGCTTAACACTAGTAACACTACATGAAACACTGCTCTCTTTTGTTGTAAAAGTCATCAGAATAGGAACCAGAGACTTAGTGAACTCCGTTCTGAATTGGGATTTGAACCGCGACTTTTATGAACATTCAAAGCGAAAGACACCTAACAGGTGAATTCGGAAAAGACTAATTGTCACAAGAAAAATAGATTAATGTAATTTCTAGTGAGAATTAATTTATGAGAGAGATTACCGTAGAGACAATACTTCCTGCACATAATATTCAAACAACATTTACACATTCTGCAAAAATAGAAAACAACCTTGAGAAATGTTGAAGTATACAACTACCATTTCTTTTTTGGGCTCTAAGTTGTTGCAAAGTTGACTATACAAAAAACACTCCGACTCTATTGGAAGATTCAGAGCTGCGCCTGTCAGCGTGATAAATATATACATACGTCCGCCTTTCCTTCTGAATCGTCAAACGGGGTGAACGCTGCTGCAGAATTAAATTAAAATCGATGACGTCTATAAATTGTAACAACAGAGTAAAATTAATGATAACATTTCCCTCAACAACACAATCATTTTTAAGTTAATGAAGATGAAAGCTTGTTTACTTGAGAGTGGCTTAGTTATTCCGTTGTCTTCCAGTTGATTGATTCTTCTACACTTTACATTTCAGAAGAACCGTCTGTTCTGAATTCATAGCAACTTTTTCCATCTCTCTCTCGGTTCCCCTATATCTCTAAATTATGATGGCTTACAGTAGGGCTGTATTATCTTGCAGGTTTTTGGGGCACATGTAAAGTATACAGATATCAAGTGTGCAATATTATTATAATTTTTATTTTCATAACAATTAATTATGCAGTTATATGTAATAATCCTAGGTAGGAGCCACCAGCGTAGCTCGGTCAGTTAAGGCGCTTGTCTGCTGATTCGGAGTTACGCTCGGGCGCGGGTTCGATTCCCGCTTGGGCTGGTTATCTGGTTGGATTTTCCCGAGGTTTTTCCCAACCGTAAGGCAAATCTCAGGTAATCTATGACGAATCCTCGGCCTCATCTCGCCAAATATCATCTCGCTATCACCAATCCTATCGACGCTAAATAACTTCGTGGTTGATACAGCGTCGTTAAATAACCAATTAAAAATATCTTAGGTAGAAACTTCGTACCAAACCAGTAGATTCCAGTTGAGGTCAGCGACGAGTATAGATGTCACCCGCGCCTCGCCCTGTTCCCGCTCGCTACAGACGATACACAGTTCACAAACAACACATACTATCATCACAGTCTGGTATATACAGTCACGAAGGTGAAGGTGCTAGGAACAATAGACTGTGCCAGTACTATTTCGCATTGTCTGTAATGAGGCGATATTAGTGATCCTAGTGGTTAGTCACTATCTATGGCTGCATATTTACTACGTCTCTAGCTTCGTGACTGTATATACTAGATTGTGCTATCATTCTGTGGAGCTGTGTACAGTCATGAATAGTTTGAAGAATGTTAAATGTTATGTTTTATTTAACGACGCTCGCAACTGCAGAGGTTATATCAGCGTCGCCAGATGTGCCGGAATTTTGTCCCGCAGGAGTTCTTTTACATGCCAGTAAATCTACTGACATGAGCCTGTCGCATTTAAGCACACTTAAATGCCATCGACCTGGCCCGGGATCGAACCCGCAACCTTGGGCATAGAAGGCCAGCGCTATACCAACTTGCCAACCAGGTCGACGGTTTGAAGAATATTGTTAATTTATATTAATAGTTTATGTTCTGAACAAAGGGAGCTATTCTGTTATTATTGTACTACTTACGTAATATAAATATTATGCATGATTTCAAAAAAGTAAATTCATCTGTTATTAAATAATTATGCAAACAAGAATGTATAACACGTTTACTTTTTTCCGGATTATTCTTCGTTAAATGTTGACGTCTCGTGCTGCTGTGCATTCGATTGCGTTACAGTCCAAGTTCAACATTGGAATTACGATAAGAACTATCTACTGTCATTACAATAGAAATGCAAACATTTCTTCAAAACTGTTATGGGTTTAATATTATGTGCAATATACGAGGTACACTATTAGATTCACAAAGTTGTTGTTTACCTGATGATAGTAAGAAATACTGCATCATATTTCAGATTTACTCCAGTAACTTTTTGTGATGTAGAATGAATATGTTCAAAATACAAATAGGCCCTATTGTTTTTATTTTCTTCTGAACATAAAAGGAGTATTTCTTTTGATAGAATGAAAATGTTCATTGCTATTTGTTATAATGAGGTTAGAAACATAATTGTATACTTTATATGTTACCTTTATATATACCTTAGATTGAGAGTTATGAAGTTTATAATTACAAATGATTGCTTTTTCATATTATTCGTTTATTATTTTCTTGTTCCAAGGCCGTGAGCGATTGGAGCACATGTTTTGTTACCACCCGGCTGTACTACACGTTTGTCGTTCTGGTTCAGTAACGTTGAGAGCTGTGCTAATAGACTTTTTATTCGGCACAGATATAGTCCAATCTCGTACCGTTTAAATTACATAACACAAAGATATAATGAAAATATATCACCAATATGTCTAGGTTAAATCCCAATCTATCCGCAGTGCATATGAAGAGAAGGCATATGTCACAGGCGATAGTGATTCGTCCGTCGTACGGGGACGTTAAGCCTGGCGGCACCCTTGGTGCTATTCGACAGGAGTATGCTACGTGCAGGCACCGGGTTTTCTCTTCTCCCTTATCATATTCCTCATCCATTCCCTACACTACACTTATACGAACATTTACACATACACTCATCCTTGTACACGACATAATTCTCCACAGATAATACACATGCATAGTATGGTCCGCCTATGTACTGTAACTTGAAAATGGGTCACAATCCTGCCATCTGTCCGCAATATGCGGAACCCGAATCACGCAAGTGAAGTGGGCAGGCCTTAGGTATTTAGACCTAATTACTTACTTACAAATGGCTTTAAGGAACCCGGAGGTTCATTGCCGCCCTCACATAAGCCTGCCATCGGTCCCTATCCTGTGCAAGATTAATCCACTCTCTATAATCATATCCCACCACCCTAAAATCCATTTTAATATTATCCTCTCATCTACCTCTCGGCCTCTCCAAAGGTCTTTTTCGCTCCGGTCTCCCAACTAACACTCTATATGCATTTCTGGATTCGCCCATACGTGCTACATGCCCTGCCCATCTCAAACGTCTGGATTTAATGTTTCTAATTATGTCAGGTGAAGAATACAATCCATGCAGTTCTGTGTTGTGTAAATTTCTCCATTCTCCTGTAACTTCATCCCTCTTAACCTCAAATATTTTCCTAAGAACCTTATTCACAAACACCCTTAATCTCTGTTCCTCTGTCAAAGTGAGAGTCCAAGTTTCACAACCATACAGAACAACCGGTAATATAACTGTTTTATAAATTATAACTTTCAGATTTTTTAACAGCAGACTAGATGAGAAAAGCTTGTCAACCGAATAATAACACGCATTTCCTACAATTATTCAGCGTTTAATTTCCTCCCAAGTGTCATTTATATTTGTTACTGTTGCTCCAACATATTTGAATTTTTGCACCTCTTCGAAGGATAAATCTCCAATTTTTATGTTTCCATTTCGTATAATATTCTGGTCACGAGACATAATCATATACTTTGTCTTTTCAGGATTTAATTCCAAACCTATCGCTTTACTTGCTTCAAGTAAAATTTCCGTGTTTTCCCTAATCGTTTGTGGATTTTCTCCTAACATATTCACGTGAGGAACCTGATGTAACCCGGTCAATTTCAAACCCTGGCTGTTATCCTGAACTTTCCTAATGGCATATTCTAAAGCAAAGTTAAAAAATAAAGGTGATAGTGCATCTCCTTGCTTCAGCCCGCAGTGAATTGGAAAAGCATCAGATAGAAACTGGCCTATATGGATTCTGCTCTAAGTTTCAATAAGACACATATTAATTAATGGAACTAGTTTCTTGGGAATATTAAATTCAATAAGAATATTATACATAACTTATATTTTAACAGAGTCATATGCCTTTTGAAAACAATGAATAACTGATATATTATACTCTTATACTCCCATTTTTTCTCCAATATCTTTCGAATACAAAAAAATTTGATCAAAGGTCTATTACGTATATAGGCCTAAATCAATGTAAATAACGAAGTAACAAATTATAGATACTGTATTATAAAATTAAAGTAATAGGTATAATAGAAAAAATTAATGCTGTTATGTGCTTGACCAAAGAAGAAAGATGATAAATGATCAGAGATGTAAAGCTGCAGTAGACTACCGTAGAATACTGTTGTGCTAGATGCATAAAAAAGTTGGTGTTATCTATTTGTACTTCTAAATCGACGATACAATAAGCAGATTCTGTTAAGATACGCCTTCGTGGTCTAGCGACCAGTATTCGTGACTACAAATCATGAGTTCCCGAGTTCGATTACCTCGTAAGGATGGAAATTTTATTTTAATGAAACTATTTAATATAGGGACATCACTTTATTTTTACTTCAATGTATATTATACTTGAATTTTCTAATGTACTTCACTCCCAACCCTTCTATTAGTGAACTTCAACCCAAGGCCGCATATGCAGTCAAAGTCGCCTTACTGTCACAGTATACAGTACTGAGTGAGTGAGTATAGTATGTTCCAGAAATAGGGTCGTATTTTCCAGTGAATAAAGTGCATACATTATTTAATCATATTTTTGCTCAGGTACTATATGCGATTGGTTACGTCGCTTCCCTGTTTCCAACATCCGTCTCTACTTGCCCCTCTGTAAAGGGTAGTGGCTGGACTGTCTTGACTCTTTTCTAAAAACATTTGCTGTCAGGAATTGGACGTCTACGTAATATTATAAAATTATTTAAAATAATTTAAATAAAAGGGCCTCTTTAAGTAACTGTCATATGATTTCTCCCTTTCTAGACTCTGCGACATAATTACTTGGACGAACAGTAGACAGCAATCTGAGTAAATTTATCATTGCGAATCGGACACAATTGAAGAAATTACAATACGTAAGTAAGGTACTCTGTTAAAGATACAGAATTATTATTTCAAGAGGCACGGGATTATGCCTCCCATGTCGACTGATGCTTTGCATTATTTCTTTTGGGGTTGCTGTAAAACAGTTGTGTTTGTTAAACATCCTACAACAAAGAAGAATTAAAGAATTACGTTATAGAAACAATACAGTCAATTTCAGAAGATATGCTTAAAAGCGTTTTCGATAATATCCACACAAAAGAACTGAAGCCCGTATAGAAATGAATGGCCATCATTTTCAACAATTTCTTTAAATATTCAGATTTTGATTATTTTTCAATGTACTCTCCATATTGTATGCTAATGTGCTGTAGAGAGTAGACTTATATTATACATTGCAGATCCGTCTGGATAGTTCAGTTAGTGAGTAAACACTTACTGTTAATACTTACTGTTTTTTTAGTAAATAAAAACCTAACGAAAATTATCAAACTGAAAATCGTAATAGTTTCTAGTTTACATAAATGGATGCGTTACTTTTCTTCCCTCATAAACCTAGTAAAGTGATTTGTTTGTATTTTACATTAGTCTCATCAAACTCCGGTAGCGGAAGGGGGTAACACAGTATTTGTGGTTCTCAGCCGTTAATCCAAATCTATAGCCAGGTTAATATTAGAAATGTTAGTAAAACAAAATGATGACCCGGTACTATCACTCAAAGTTCTAGAAAATTGTATATAAAGGATTTCTGTAGGCAGGAGCATTTCGTGTTGTAAAGGTCCTGAGAATGCTTCCTGTGTCTGAAGTCTAGGAACTATAAGGCACAAAAACAATGCAGAAGAAGAAGAAAGCCGAAAGCCAAATGCAAATATTGCGTATCAATTTGCGATGATACAGTGGCAAATGAACACTTGCGTTATTTTTTCAAAAGTTATATGCCTATAAATCAACAGAACTATAAATTTAAAATCATGATAAAGTTAATTTGAACGCTAAATTAAATAATTATATACCTGAGATTTAAAATAATATAAAATCCACTCCAGTAATGAAAATTACATAATCGAAAACTATTTTAACAAATTAAAATATTGACAGTGATATCTCTTTTATAATTAAACGAAATTGAAGATTAAGTCGTATAATTTAAGTTATAAAATGCTTCTCCTTTAGAAATTCTTAATATACAATCACTCGAGTATGTTCTGGATGTTTATAGAAACATCTATTTGTAATAAGGTAAAACTAATATTGAAAAATGTCTGGATTGTTTAAGACAAGTAACACAAATTCTTTCCACACTTGTGACATTTCTACCTAAATACCAATTTGATATCCTATTATTACTTCCAAATTACCATTCACACCAATTTTAACACTGATAACTAGCCTTATTTGAGTACATAGGCATTTCATTGGTTATTACACGATTCTGTAACCCGAAAATTCCTATACATGCATTGAAGTTTCTTACCTGACTAGTACTAGGCCTACCAATTCAACGAACATTCCTACCGGAGAAACTCGATTTTCGTATTCTACCAAAACTATCAGACCAGTATTTCACTAGGCCGCAACTCTACCAATCACACACTTTGCAGATCTATTGCTTACAAATAATGAGAGATGATAAGAAGCTGAATTGTAACTATTTAACTTGTAACTGATAACTAGAACCAATGGGTAATGTGTAGGCCCTACCAGAAAAGCATTTGGTCATTTGGTAAGGGTAGCCTTGTGAAAAACACATCTTAAATGTGCGAAGCAGGATCGATTTACAACGTCAAATTAATTGTTAACCATTGATTGACTGGTTGATTTATTTAATTATAACCCCGTGAAGTTGATAGACTCCCATCGAGGGCGTCTCCAGATGCAAATGTTAAAGACGAGGGAGAAAAAGAATACCTTGTGCAGACCAATGAAAATGAATTTTCTACAGCGAATCCTGTTAAGAATTTTTTTAAAGTAGGTTATTTTACGACGCTGTATCAACATCAGGTTATTTAGCGTCTGAATGAAATGAAGGTCATAATGCCGGTGAAATGAGTTCGGGGTCCAGCACCGATAGTTATCCAGCACTTGCTCATATTGGGTTGATGGAAAACCCCGGAAAAAACCTCAACCAGGTAACTTGCCCCGACCGGGAATCGAATACGGGCCACCTGGTTTCGTGGTCAGACCCGCTAGCCGTTACTCCACAGGTGTGGATTCTGGAAAGAAATCCCTGTTGATGCAGCATACCAGTTTTTTTTTCTCATTGAAAAAGTTAAAATAACTAAGAGGCAAACAAGGGAAACCTCACGAGACACAAAAAAGAAGATAGGGAAAACTGTAAGTTTTTGAACATGGAATGTACAAGAACCGAAAAAAAAATAACCAAAATGGTGTCATTTTAAACTGAATACAGAATAAAGTAATAGGTTATAAACTTCGAAATCCTTCATACAAGCAATATTTTCTCGAGGGCCTAAGAATCAGAGAGTAAAAGGAGGGTTATAGATTATTTTATAAGGGATCAATATAAAAATTATATTACAAATAGGCAAGAAATAAATGAGAATACGATTAAAGTTAATATGAAGTTGCATGGAAGGAAAACTGTAACGTTCGTATAAATCTAATGAGTGTGGATGCAATATAAACACATTAAGAGCACTTCAGTGGTACACTGAATAATGTAATATTGGAAATGCTAGGGAATTACAGCCCCTGACTAACGGTCGAACTGTAAAAATTTCAAATAACAACATAACTGAACATCTTGAAAAATATTGAAATGATAACCGTGAACAATTAATACTCATATACTGCTGTATTGGAAATATATTGAAAATTTGAAACGACTTTTCCCAATACAAGAACATTAATACATGTACTTGGCACCAGGATACATTAACTAAAATCAACTGTAACTTACATTATTGTAAGATAAAATACACAATGTTACAATTTATAGATGACAATCAAGGAGAAGGTGACCATCACTTGCTAAATTTAAAAAAAATCCTTCCTATTCCATTAATGTATAATTATGTTGGAATTCTTACAAACGCAAGTGCTGACATAATGGACAACACACCAATATAATTTAAGAGTGTAATCCCAATCTCGCTCAGTCAATTTTGTCATTTTTATAATTGATAAATGTATGTGATGTTTGAGCCATTTATCATTATACTTTAAGCAAATTGTCTTCCCAAAACAGCGATAATCCTAGTTTTAAAGGTTGTGTTATTGCGAATGTCACTTGAAGAGTCGCTCAGTCCGTAGACCGGCGGATAAAAAAAACTAGCCCAGATGTTTATAAAAATGTACTGAACTCGTTTTGGGATCACATTCTTCAATTATAGTTTGAAAGCACTAACAGATGACAGTACACGATGGTTAAATGCAAGTAGACTAGGTAAAAAATTGAAGAGAACACGCTTTGGTAGGACTTCAAAAATATTATACATTATATTGTGTATAGGATTAATGCTATTTAACAAAAAAAAAGCCATAGATAAATAGAAATTGGAACAGGGAAGCTATTTTATTATTGATAGGCCTATAAAAAGATAGGAAAATAAATTTATGATGAAAGAAGTAAAATTTTTAAGTGGCTGAATACAAAAAAAAAATTTAAAGAGTAAAATACGAGAAGAAGTGAAACAAATAATTCGAAAATAAATTCTGAGAAAAGGGATGATTAACGGTTCAATCATACTTTGGAGGAAAATGAAAAGTCTTTAGAATGTAAGTGCAGGTTTAATAAAAATAAAGCAGACAAATTACTTCCCTTAATATATTCATGATAAATTCATTTGAAACAATTATTTATTAACTGAAGAGAAATAAGAATGGGTTCTACTGAGGAAATATAGGTTCGACCATCACATGAATCGGAGATTGTATTCTATTTAGTCAGTGATGATAAATACAGTAACTTGAGAGTTAAGAACAAACACATTAGTATAGGAGGAATAGGTATAAACAGACCTTGTTAAATGTGAATTCAATAGATTGAATTAATAAGACAAATATATTTGAGGTAGTTCAATGGAGAACATATTATTATTAAAAATTACTGAAAAATTGGACTTAGCAATCCCTAAGAAAGGAATATACATAGTTAATTAAACTACACAAGACTGACTGTTACAGGTACTTAATAAAATTAGATCATGAAGCTGCTTATAATTCTTTTCTGGATTAGGAATCTAGAAATACAAGAAATGAACAACAAGCAGGTTTTGAGAGCAGCGCGGTTCACAATCGACAATATGTTTTGCATAAAAAAACTAATAAAAGCATTTAGAACAGCATATATACCTTTGTACATCTAGTTTTCATAGATTTGTAGAAAGACTAAGATAGTATACTAATAAAAATATGGAAGACATCGGGGTTATCCGTTAACAGATTACATAAACATGAAACTTAAGCAATAATGCAAATATATACCATTCGATATTCAAAATTAAGGTTGATATAGGCTTTCTGAGGACCATTTGGTTACAAAAGTGCTTCGTTAAGGATGCTTGTATGTCACCAAATTCAAAACATATTTAAAGCCGCTATTTCAAACTGGAGGAAAGAAGTTGCAAATATAGGTTTATTTATTGGAGAGATGACAATGTACACCCTATGACACAGAAATTGGTCGCTGTTCAGAGACTAAAACCCATCTCGGAATAGCTCGGGAATCATTGTGTACGCTGTGTTTACACGCGTGCATTTGACATAGTGAGATTCGAAGCCCGATCTTTGTAACGAGAAGAAAGAGATCTATAGCCAATCCAAATAGGCTTCGTACGAATATGTCGTTTCGTGAGATACAGACACGTCGCTGTTACGACTTCGGATCTGGATGCTTAATATTTCCCCTGCGAATTACACGTTAACCCGAAGGACACTTAGACAAATTCCCGCTACAGGAGAGCGAACATTTTCCGTGTCAGAGTGTACAACTTGAAGTTTGCTGAATACCAATCGATAATAGCAAAGGATGATGTTGTATGTGTTAGAAAATGTTTGTGTGCGTACGATTTAATCAAAACTTGAGGAAATAAAGCATATGGCAAATGGGGAAGTCACGAAAATCTTGGTGCTAGAAGAAGGAGAAAATTTAGAACACTGGGAGCAACGCATTTAGGAACTGATATTAAAGTACAAATGTAAACGATACTGGAATCACAATCGCCGTATAAGGAAAGGGAGGTTAACTGTAATTTTAACGGTATATCATGGAAAAAAATATATGAGGTGTTCTGTAAGAGAAGAGCGAGCCCGCCAAGGGTCGAATTTTGTGTTTTTTACTCCGAGTATTTAAATATCTGCAACTTAAGCCTGGCAGACTTTGGCGGGCTCGCCCTAACTACATCGAATTACTATTGTTTGTAGGGTTGGAGAAACTGTGTAGTGTGAGACAGGTTCATAATATTCATATTACTCCGTAAGAAAAGGGCGAATATGCCACTCCGCCTGAAGGCGCGTGCCATTCATTGTCTCGGTGTTGTTGTAACCACACAGAAGAGTGAGGAATTACGTGTATTTATGGACATTGCAATAGCTTAATATGAGCAATAATGACAGTGATAAGAAACCAGGCATATCTGGTTATTTTTATTGGGTTATTTTACGACGCTGTACCAACATCTCAGGTTATTTAGCGTCTGAATGATATGAAGGTGGTAATGCCGGTGAAATGAGTCACGGGTCCAGCACCGATAGTTAACCAGCATTTGCTCATATTGGGTTGAGGGAAAACCCCGGGAAAAACCTCAACCAGGTAACTTGCCCCGACCGGGATTCGAACCCGGGCCACCTGATTTCGCGGCCAGACGCGTTGACCGTTACTCCACAGTGTGGACATTAGTTATTGTAGGAAACGTTAGACGTATGTCGAAAAATGGATAAACGTACAAGCAAAGATTAAAAGGAACAAAGATGAATCGTACATTAATACGAAAACATCTCGACATGTGCAAACTTCCGGTATAGGCCCGCCATGTACATGTGGGGCTTCAACGCATTAGATATGGAGAAAATACATCTTGCATTTCGTAATTTTTGGGAATTAGGTGATTATTACCTCCAGAATGCCTATATTTCTAAGTCCGTAACCAGTGTTGATGTGAACAGATGTCGCATTAAGAACAGGCCGACCTCTCTCAGCTAGTTTTTGCCAGAGAGTATGTCACGTCAATAAAGCTGACTTCTGATAAAGTAAAGGATCTGAAAGTTCTCCTTATTTATGTGCCACAGAACGTTTCTGGATGACGTGATCAGCAAACAAAACGTGCAACTAGCAGTGACCGACTCAGAGGAATATCTTCAAGAAGATGATGTAATGGATTATTAGCACCTCTGTTCCCAGAACAAGTGAGACCACTTTTGATAGCAAGGGTAATAACATGACAGGCATCTACTTATTTTTGTTTATTAATAATTTCAGACACTTTGTAAATGTCACATCACAGTGCGATTAAGTGTTTTATATTATTATTATTATTATTATTATTATTATTATTATTATTACTATTATTATTATTATTATTATTATTATTATTATATTGTTGTTAATATCTACCACTATTAAGTTCATTCTACGACCTTTGCTTTTTCCAATTACTATTTTCAAATTATTTCCATAATATTGATGAATTTATAATGCCATCTATGATCACTATTAAGTTGGAATATTAAATTGGACATTTAATTGCAATTTTCAATAAAGGTATTCGTTTTTCAGTGTAATTATCATTATTTACATACGTGTCCTTGGCGGCTTCGCCCTTAACTCGTTTACAGGTAAAATATTTCGAACATCGATTCTTATCTCCACAGGTACATTTGACGGGCTCGCCCTTCTCTTACGGAACGCCTCATATAACAAATTAAGTTTATACTCTAAATATTTTTAAATTAATAATAAAGAAGAGGACCGATGGGGGCTTATGTGAGGACGACAATGAACCTCCTGGTTCTTTAAAAGCCATTTGCATGCATGTAAAGAGGATAATTCTATATACCTAAGAAATAGGGCATTTAAATAAGAAACTAAGCACATTTTGAAATTATTATGGATAGGAATGGACTTTTGGCCGCGAGCAGCAAAATGACCCACGAAAGATAAAAATAATCGTTAGTTAACATGATTAGAGACTTCATAAAGGTAGATCAGTCCACAATTATAATAAAAAATACGACAATTTATAATGGTGTGGGCATTCTCGGAAGAATTCCGGGTGAGAGCTTAGGTCTATTTAAAATAACACACGAGTGGTTAACAGAAGATAAGAAAAAATATGTAATATCAAAATTAACTATTAATTTAATATTAGAGAGAGAGAGAAAGATGTGAAGAGAGAGAAGACTAGAAGGAGATGTTTGGGAAGATAGAGTAAAATAGACAAAACGTATCAAGAAGTCTTTAATATTATTTAATTAGTTGATTAAAGTTCACATTACTGTAGTTTTTAAATTTATATATCTTTGCATTATTTTGCGATGTTTGGCACGCGGAAGAATATATAAAACAGTTATTAAACCAGAAATAGTTTTACAGATTATTATTATTCGTCCATTTATCTAATAAATGGAGATACATGTGCTATACTAACTTCAAAACTGAGTTTACCTGGATTAACGTGGAATAAATCTGTTATAAACTACTTTTACTTTTTATCATTACTTTACCTGATTGCGACAAAATTATTCCTACTGTACTAATTATAAAACAAGAGATAAAAGTCAAATAATACTGAACCTTTACTTGATTATACATACGGAATAATGCAATATTTTACAAAAAAAAAACTTTGTATAAGGAGGCAAAATAGAATATCTTAACTTGCAACCCA
This sequence comes from Periplaneta americana, assembly GCF_040183065.1. Classification (NCBI taxonomy): domain Eukaryota; kingdom Metazoa; phylum Arthropoda; class Insecta; order Blattodea; family Blattidae; genus Periplaneta; species Periplaneta americana. The sequence continues at coordinate 133,734,195 of NC_091121.1, read as the reverse complement.
ATCAGAGTGCTGCATTGGAGTTAAATCGCTCGCTTGAACTCGGTCGAGTGTCGCATCCTCGAATGAGATAAGATCGGTCGTGATAAGCTCGTAATAAATAGAAGCACAGTACAAGGTCATCTCACCGACATGTCTTATCTTGTATGAAAGGCGACAGATAAGATACATATATGTTTTGCTGACACGCTAAAAATAAGGCTTTATTATCTACGTTTATGACAAACTTTTAGTGGAACAGTCAATGGAACGTACCAAAACAGTAACATGAAGTTATAAATAAAATAGTATGAAAAACTTCGATATACAGTTATTGCTAATTAATAATTATTCAATATTTGATTTACCACATATATAATATGATAGGTCCATACATAGTGTTCCGCCTATATACTGCGACAATGTAGAAACGTTTTACAAAATATTATTGACATAGCAGTAGATTAATAACAATATTAGTACAGAGATAACGTCACAGGAAATATAATAAAACGAATAATCATGCTGCAAAACTGTTACAGACGCAAAGATTAATACACTAATAATTATTAGAGATTATTATTATTACTAGAAACTTGATACGGTTCTTGCATTATCGTGATTGTGTTCTCAGTTTATAATAATTATATTTACATCCAATAACATCTATCAGATGTGGCAAAAACAAAATCACTCTTGTATGGAAAAAAAAAAAAGTATTTACCTTCAACATTTATATTACATTTTAAAGCAAGTTTTGTAGTTGTACTATGGAGAGGTTAGTTAAACACTGCAAAGTCTTGAAATGATAAACATCTATGATGTTACTACACAGTTCATCACTGTAACAAGGACGAATGTCTAACGCTCGACTTGTACCGTTCGAGGATTTATCGCTCGCGACAATTTTACCCATCATGCATATGCGCTACCTGTCGGATTATGCTATGAACTACTTGGCGCTCGAGCGAAAACGTCCGATGCAGACCTCTGATAACCCAATATTTCAAAGAACGAGAATGATGAAATCCTGAAATTAATGTACTTAATTATGTAATTTTGTTTAAAAGGAAATCAGTACAATATACCACGAAGTCCTCAAAGAAAATTATTTTGTCCTGTTCATCATTTGATCAGAGCTGTAATGTTTCCTACTCTGAGGAATTTAGATTAGGAACCAGCGTAATAGATTTAAGATACTTAAAAACCCCACTTTTCGTCCATCTCTACACCTGCCACATCTCGCTCATATTAAAATTTCAGTCTGCCAGTCAGTTTCTCGACTATCGTTCTATTATCGCGAGTAATGTAATCAGTCTTACATTTTCCCGACCTCAGAATTGGATTTACTTTACAATGCCAGACAATCTAAGTCCAAGTTGACTTTCATCAACCTCATGCAGAGAGAATAGATTTACCAACCAATCAACAACAATGTAGATGTCTAACACTTTCCTACGTACATGAATACAAGATACATGTATGCATTTACCATCATCACGTTTTAAATTTATGCACGCTTTAGCATCTAGGTCATACCGTGTGTGTAGAATCTTTTATGTCAGTAGTACGTGGACTATTTTTGTGATTCTGTTTCTATTCTAATACCGGCATATATCCTATATATTATATATTTATTTTATAATTATGACATTAGTGATTAATGCTTTGATGAACCATGATCTGTAATTTTCCAACCTGACTTTACCTTTGTGACTAAGGGACACCATGAAAATTCTCAATCAGAATGACCGGTCACGCAGTTTGATCTCGAGACCTTCAGAATGTGAGTCTAGTTCGTTACCGCTGACCCACCTCGCTCGGTCCATTATCATTATTATTTCCATCACTACCACCAGAACGGCTAATCTATGACAGATTATAAACTATAAAATTATAAGAATTCGAAACGGTACAATGCAACATTTCCGACATCCTAATCAGTAAACCAGAAAAACGAAATTTAAAATTACAAATTCATATTTTTCCCTAATAAAGAAGTAATGAAAGGAAAAAGGATTAGTTGAAATCAAAACGAAATTTTAAAACTGAAAGAAATGTTTAACAGTATCATAAACGAATATTATTTTATGTTACGCGAATTTGTTAACGACATAACTGTTAGAATTTGAGTAACAATTTGTTTTTCAAGTTCCGACTTCGACGCGTAAAATTAAAATAATTTCTATATATACTTTTTTTGAGTTATTGAGACTTGAATGGATATATAGGTGTAGGCTACACATTTTACGAAAAGATTCATAAAAAATGAAATATGCCATCTACTCATAGATGATACTTGAATAGCACTAAATAAAAAAGAAAGCGCCATTGCTGAGGTCAACTGTAATTATATAAAATATAAAGACTGCTCTTCCATTTAAGTAGAATCAATTAAACCAAAATTATAGCTGCTTGAACACTATATACAGATTGCAAAACTGATACATTATAGCATCTGAATCGAGTATGGTGTTAGTTTGCTAAACTTTTTCTCTAGTTTTAATAAATAAAATCAACAAATTGTGTTTTCTGCAACTGAACTAATTATGATAAGATTCCTATTGCATTAAAATATATTTAAAAAAATAAAGTGTATATTAATTATTGTTTTCTTTATTTTTTCTTTCATGTAAATTTAAGAATACAGAGAAAATGTAAAAAAAAAAAATAATAATAATAATTAAGAACTCAGGATTTAAAAATCTTAAAACTTAGAACGCTATTCTGAAATATAATTACATTACTTACACAGCTTCTGTGATGGGAATGCGTTAAGCTGAAACTACTACAATATGTATTCAGATAGGCCTACAATATCGTTAAAATCATGTATTATAGAACATCGAGATAAAGATATGAAATAGACGGTCAAATACCTAAAGTGTTAACTGTTCTTCACATGAGTGCGTGATGTAAGTTGCAAACCTGGAGGGTTTATTTCTTGAATCTCTCCAAATATATTCCATCGATCATTTCCATAATATACATATTTTTAATTATGGCTATAAGATTTTAAATATATGCTATAATATTTCGTTCATACAGGACATGATTAGTCATAAATTTCAATTTATATTATCTTCTGAGTTCGAGTTCATAAATTACGTAAATACGTACAACCGTATAACACATTAAAGTATTGGTGTTATTTGAGAATGTATTTTTGTTATTAAGACGAAGTTAAATAGGACGAGAACTAAAATTTTCGAAAAAATTAATTTACGTTTATACATTGTCTCCTTAAAATCTAGATTTAAAGCAGGATATGTGCAATTTTCACCTAACGTCATTTGAATCCAACGGCCGAGAAAAGTAATATTCTAATCAACAATTCTAACAAGAAGAAGAGAACTTAGGAAAGTGAATAAAATACTTCAGGAAAGTGTTATTTTCCTTTCTACTATACCTATGTTGTCCCAATGAATACACATGTTACTGAAGGTTCGCATTTATTTTTAATTTGTTTATTTCATGATGCTTTATCAACTACGATGACTATGTAGCGTCTGGGTGAAATGAAGGTGATAATGCCAGCGAAATGAGTCCAAGATCCAGCGTCGAAAGTTACCGAGCAATTGCTCTTTGGTTGAAGGAAAATCCTGGAAAAACCTCAACCAGATAATTTGTTCCAACTAGGATTTGAACCCGGAACCGCTCATTTCAGGGTTAGACATGCTAACCTGTAGTCCACAGCGGCGAACGTTATTGAAATTATCGTAGTCATTATCATTATTGAATTCCATTTTGTGTGTAAGATATTCAGGGATAGCAACTTCAACTAAAAAAAAAACACATACCGATACTTTAAGGATGTGCTACTAAAGTGAACAGAAAATTATATAAAAAACGTATTTGTACTGCTTATTTGGGAAATATATAATTATATGAGCTAAGTTTATCATCCTTTACAGACAGACGAACAAATACCTAATGCAGATTCGAAGAAAAAGAGTTGAAAGAACAGAATAATTCGAAAATTTGTTTTCGCAGTTCTACTAATATAAATATTTAGGATCTTCAATTTCATTATGAAAATTAAGTAAAAACGAAATTTTAAAAACCTTAAATTAACGATAATCTAAGTGATGTACCTACTTTGTGTATAAGACAACATACAATATTATTTCATTGTACAAAAGTGTCTTATTAGTTACTAAAGAGAGGCGAGAAAATCGACAGTCGCAATTGCAAGATTCGATTGATGCCCGAAATATATCCCCAAGATATCTAAAACGACATTAAGTCAATGCAATATTTCATTACTATCATCATCATCATCATCATCCATCATCGTATACACAGTTAGTAGTAGAGAATGACAGGTGAAAAAAAAACATCACATTCAACACTATAATCTTCGCACAATGTGACACATTTGAGACATATTAGATCTCTGAACTGGTAAAAATAATTGCTTCTGAGAGATGATTTTTTTTTTTGCAGTTTTTAGCGGAGGAATGTAATATCATTTCAGTGATATATTGCAGACATCAATTTCGTCAATGAAAGCTTCCATTATACGTTTTGTTTGTGATTAAATCACACATCAAAGAAATATTCAAGATCTTTATTTTTATGACCTTACAAACTCTAAATTACCTAATCCTATTGCAATGAATGACGAAAGTATTTTAAACTCTAACACTTTTTGTGGCGCAAACACTCTGCGTATTCCGAATGTTTGAAATTATGTTGGATGAAATTTGTCAGTTTTATTTTTCAAAGAATTATTATTTGTACTCACCTCTGCCTAAGACTGGAGGACCCTTCCACAAGAGGACAACCAGGAAGAAATAAATTCCCATCGTTGTTCTACCAAAAAGAAACTTGAATGATGGAGAAGAACCGGTAACCATGGCTATGGAATTAGTGATATCAAATACCAAAAAGGTTAAACAAGTCACTATTCAAATTTTCGCCGTCCCAATTCCGTTGCAAATGTAAAAGCACGTCACAATTAGTGTAAGTTTTCACACGTTAAATTTTGTCTTGTTTTGATAATATATTCACTGTTTTATCACGAAATAAAAATTATTCTAAACATATAAGATAAATGTATTACAATCACAGTTACTTTTATTGGGTGCAATTAATTACTTCGAATATTTGTATCAAGTAAGCAGACACCAAACTTCACACACAGTATAATATAAACACGAAACGGTTGGTATTTATTTTTGGTGTTCAATAAATGAAATATTTCAATTAAATTTTCATGAAGTGTCACTTATATTAATGTAGTCATAATTCACAACCTATTTCGAAATAATTAGTTTATAGTGTATATTTAAAAAAAAACACGAGAAGAATAACAGAACTATTGTTAATAGAGGTTAGTGTTTGTTTCGAACTTGTGTATCTGAAGAGTAGTAAATTACGACCACCGCGCTATCTCTGCGTCTACACCGTACGCTCGGCTCTCGCGAGGCAACTGATGCGAGACTGCTCGATCTTTCGCGGGCAAAAGTATGTAATGCACACTGCAGGACTATCGCGCACGCGTACTAACCCCCTCAGAATTGCGGGGTAAGGAAAGTTCCGTTCTGCCGCGACGTGAAGCAACTGCGCAAACTTGAATGAGGAAATACCGTGGGAAAAACAGAAATGAAGCAGAATTCAAACACACACAGACATACAGATTTTTTATAGACCACTAGATAGAGTCACTGCGAACTAGGAAAATAAATCACACAACAATAATATAAAAAGAAACTAAACAGATGCGGAGAAATATGTACCTAATAATATTAGACTTTGTAATTAAAATAAAAGTAATACTATGAAAGGAAGTAATCTAGTACAATTGAAATTGTAGTACAAATGAATAGTAAAAGAGTAAACTATTTAAATTGCAGTAACAAAAACTGAACAAAGCTTAATAAATTTAAATATTATGTAGCACAATATTTCAAATTACCAAGATTTTTCAACGGACAATAAAAAGAGTATGCATATTATTGGTTATTGTTAATTTCTCATATGGGCAATTGCGTAATGTCAATTATGTACAGTAGTGACAAAAATAAAACCGGACCGACCCTTGTAGTTGATTTCAGAGCCTTGTTTACTCCAGATAGACTGGTAACTAAGACTTTCGTGGTTCGAATCCTGCCTGGGAAGGACGCTTTTTTTGTTCCTTATTCAAATTTATTCCCAATACTTTTCGATTGCTGGTAAAATTCATGTTCTGGGAATAATAAATTAATTAAGTAGTAAAATATCGCTGCAATCTAAAAGTATTGGGAATAAATTTGAATAAGGGACAAAAAAAGTTTCCTTCCCAGGCAGTATTCGAACCTCGAAAGTCTTAGTTACAGTCTATCATGTTCTGGAGTGAACAAGGCTCTGAAATCAGCTACAAGGGTCAGTCCGGTTTTTTTTTTCACTACTGTACTTTACTTACTCAGTAAGGATTATTAGACGTACTTACGTACTCTACATAGCCAACTGTCAGTAATAGAAGAAGAATTTAATGTCTGAAACGACACTTTTAAGATAAGTTACAGGATACGGGCGAAAAAAGGGATCAACCGTGTTATGGACATAAATATTTGTCTACCGATGGAGGACAAAATTAATAACTTTTCTACATTGTAAAGGGTTGATATGAAACTTTGCACAGATCTTATAGATAGCACATACGTTTCTGTACAAACTCTCATTTCGTTTTTGTAACTACTCCTCAGAGTATGCACACAAAAAATATGTGCCACCTGTAAGGCCTCTACAAAGTTTCATAACAATTCGTTACAATGCAGAGAAGTTATTAATTTTGTCCAGACACCACATTTCCGTTCTAATCAACTGTGCGTTTGTTAAGGTTAGAGAAAAATGTGTCCAATATATTTGTATCCTGATGGTCGATGTGATGTGAATAATTTTATATGCTTAAAACACTCACACAGTGATTAAAAACTTCCTCATTCCGTGATTTTTTTCAGCGTTTAAGCCAAACATGGAACAGTTACAGCCGCGTTACCATGATTGTGCCCCAACACTAAAAAAAAAAAAAAAAAAAAAGAAAATATTAATACATGCGTAAGAACGCGCAAACTTCAAAACATGGATTCAACACACTAAATTAATAATGCTGTACTAAACGGTAAAAGAATTTTGTTCTACACGTTATGTTTAGGGAAATTAAGAAAAAAAATTTTAAATTGAAGACTTTTTTGGAAAAACAACTACAGTCCAAAAACATACCTAAATTTTGAGAAGAAACAAAAAACTATCTGGCATCGGTGTTGTTGACACTTCAAGTATGAAATTCATCATGTCATTTCTTAAGGTGTTTTAGAAATTTGGGAAAACTCATGAAATTAAATAACTTAAATTGCCTCATAGAAATACATGCGTAAATGTAAGTAACTGTTGACAGTGGTTGTTTTAAGAAAAATACTCTGTTGTGGCTGGAGTGTGTCTCTCCTTTAATCTTCTTTTTCTTTATTATATTCTGTTTCTCCTAATTTCGTTGCTTAGGTTTCTTCCATGGAGTTACTTCTGCACCTAAAGATGATTCCATAACTAATACGTGCTAAAGTATTTTTTTTCTGAGGCGGCTTTTGCTACGTACATAGGAAGCAGTAGTTACTGCCAATCAACTACAATTCAAAATTTTATTGATAAATGCTTCAAGGTGATATTAATGGGATATGTGTAAATACTACAAAAAAAAAGTCTTTGGACTATGGTTGTTTTATGAGAACCACTTAAAATTTCCACTACTGTAACATTGGACTAGGGTGTTTTTTCCACTAACAATTAATTGAGTAGATGGCCGCTACAATACGCTCAACACATGCTTTACAAATACTTTACAAATTTGAAATTGAATTTACAGTAGTAAGAACGTAACTATCTGAACAAATTCAATGCTTTATAATACAATAAATCACTAACAATTGACTCTTTTTCACCCAGACAGTAAGTCTCTCTATCTGCGACTGAACAGAAGCGAGAAGTGTTAGAAATAACTAATTGTTCACACCCTTCTAAAAATAGCTTACAGCTGAAAAAAGCCATCCCTCACAACATTCTCCAAATTTTAAAGAACAAGAATTCATTTTCACCTATGCCTAAGTAACCAAGTCGGTCGAAATTTGATTTTTGTCCACTTATAATGGGAAAATTTCACACCGTGCGCTGTGGAGTAATAGAAAAACGAGCGGGCCCGGGTTCAAATCCTAGTTGGGACAAGTTATTTGGTTGAGGTTTATTCTGAGATTTTTCCTCAATACATTAAGAGCAAATATTGGATAACTTTCGGCTCTGCATCCTGGACTCATTTCGCTGGTATTATCACCTTAGTCTCATTCAGACGCTAGACAACTATAGCAGTTGATAAAGCGTCATAAAATAATTAATTAAAAACATAAATATCAATTAAACTCAAGAGAAGTAGAAAGGAAGAAATAAGTCTGAACTGTTAAAATTGTAGCCATTGTAACTTTCCAAGGACACATAACAGGCAGAATAACTTTTATGCATCATAATAAATTTTCGTTTCCGAGATGGAACAGGTAGATCGGGACAAATGCCTAAAGCCGATGCTGAAGATAATGGTGGTAGTGGTGGTGCTGGTGATAGTGAGGATAAATTGAACTGAATTATAATCTACACCTTCAACACGCACATTTGTTTTTATAGCACAAGTAATGTGGGCCTCTTTTGCTGTTCGACAGGCGGATCAAATTTCGATTCAAGGTAAGGAAGTGAAAATCTGTTTCTATGCATGAGGACTGGGAACGTATTTCACCATCTGATACCTAGCGAAATGCTGATTACTTGAACAAAGAATCCATATCGTCGTCATTCCTGCAATAACTCCTATGTGATATATTTATCGATATTCAGATTTTTCCTCTATTACATAACTTAAATAGTGATACAGCAAATAATAAAATCTCCTATACGTATGTAATTATATTTCTTTCTTTCGAAAATGTGAGAATTCACAATCTCCTATGCACGGCTGCTATAGAATGAATAAATGTGTTCTTTCTTCCTACTGAAAAATTTTATATTTTGCACATATTGCACATATTGCAGGAACAACGACGATGTGCTCCATGAAAGTATATTCATCATCACATTGGACTGAGATCTCAGCGTGCTAACGGTCTCAGACAATGATAGAAGGATGAAGAATTTAGGATAATGACAAATGATCTTATTTACTGCTGACTCCATTTACTGATACTACATCCTACGAAATATTACTATTTCGTACAATTATATAATGAGAACAGTATTTCCTGATATCACTGTGTGTAACAATTCAAGGAAAGACAAAGAGCCACGTAACGGCAGCTTCAATTTTATTGACATTGACCTCTTTCTGAAAAAATTGTAAATCTGGAATAATGTCACAAAACCATAAGTTACATTAGTCAAGTTGAAACGTTAATATAAAATTTCTGCGAACCAATGAGAGGATTACGCGAAAAGACAGATTGAGTATTAAGTAACGTGAGTTGGTAATATTAAAGACCATAAAAATGCAAAGAGAAATGAAGACATTGAAAAAGAATAAAGGAGATATAAATATCACAATTGGTACTGCAATATTATACCAAGGGTCAAAATTAAAAACATGTATTTGAGCCCGTAACAAATCTGGAGGTCTATAATTTGAGAGCCATCAGAATAAGAAGTGATGTTAATTTTACGTTGCGAAGTTAATGGTAGAATTTTAGGCTATTAATGTAGTGCCGTTGGTTTCAATCCTTTACTTGAAAGAGAAAGACAAATTAAAAAAAAAAAAAAAAAAAATATATATATATATATATATATATATATATAAAGGAATTTCTAATTTCGTCATAGTTATAAACAAGAAATAATTTAATAAAAATTCCAATAAAATATTTACTTACTTACTTACAAATGGCTTTTCAGAAACCCGGAGATTCATTGTCGCCCTCACATAAGTCCGCCTTCGGTCCCTATCCTGTGCAAGATTAATCCAGTCCCTATCATCATATCCCACCTCCCTCAAATCTATTTTAATATTATCCTTCCATCTACGTCTCGGCCTTCCCAAAGGTTACATGCCCTGCCCATCTCAAACGTCTGAATATAATGTTCCTAATTATGTCAGGTGATGAATACAATGCGTGCAGTTCTGTGTTGTATAACTTTATCCATTCCTCTGTAACTTCATTCCTCTTAGCCCCGAAAAATTTCCTAAGAAGCTTATTCTCAAACACTCTTAATCTCTGTTCCTCTCTCAAAGTGAGAGTGCAAGTTTCACAACCATACAGAAAATCAGTCCCATTCCGAGGCTTATTGTGTGGATTCGTAACAAGCTGTTTTTTTTTTACGGTGATGGGTTGTTAGCCCTTCGCTCAACCCCCAAGCTGGAGGACCACCCCTTATCGGCTGGCCACGACTGCTTATTCAATATCTGGAGGCCGCCTCCTCTATCGGCAACCTGATGACACGCCATGCCGTGGTGATAGGGACCCACAATACATAGAATGAAATATTTAAATAACATAAAATTAAATTGACCAAAATAAAATTTTAAGTTATTACTTCACTTCATCCCATAGAGAAAAGCTGTCTATCTTGTGTCTTGTACTGATTTGTCCTCTACTAGCCTATATTAATCGTCTGGGTAACAGATAACAAAAGTTGCTTGTATTCGAGAATACAAGAATGCAGACAGAAATGAAGACGTTGATAAAGAATACAGGAGACATAAATATCACATTTGGTACTGCAATATGATACCAAGGGTGAAAATTGAAAATGCGTATTTGAGCCCGGAATAAATCTGGAAGTCTACAATTCGAGAGCCATCAGAATAAGAATTGATGTTAATCTGACATAGCAGAGTTAATGGTAGAATTTACGCTACTAATGTAGTAGCGTTGGTTTCAACTCTTTACTTGAAAGAGAAAGAGAAATTATGTTTATATATATATATATATATATATATATATATATATATATATATATATATATATATATATATATATATATATATATGTCTGTGTGTGTGTGTAATGAATTTCTAATTCTATCATACTTACAAAGGGAAAGTAATTAAATAAAAATTTCAGTAACACATTTAAATAACGCAAAACTTAAATTAACTGAGATGAAATGTCAAGTGATTACTTAACTTCCTTTCATAGATAAAAACTGTCTGTCTTGTGACTTGTACTGATTTGTCCTATACTATATTAAGTCATTAACATTGTACACTGATGTTCAAAGATATCTGAACTGCGATTTTATGATCGTGTAAGCTAACTTTCTAACCACAAGATAAGTCAGAATTAAAGACATAAAAAATTGACAAACTTTGAAATAGTTCCACTAGTTCCCAATAGTTGTTGTTTTGTCAACTGCCTGAAGACAAGTCTGAATCTCACAAATGATACCAGCAAGACACCAATTATGAGACAACTAGGCAAGGCAGTTAAAAAGTGTCGGGGAAAATGATGATGTAGATGAAGGATAAATTATTTTCTTAATTGATATCAGCGGTTTCCAGCTCAATCCAGTGTTGTTTTACAATCAGATAAGGGGGATTAAATATTGAACTCTATAATGCAGCTATATTTATATTCAATTGGAAACACTGAATATTATCTTCGCCATCTATTCATGGAAGTAATAACTAAAGAAATCACACTTAAACCACAGTCTAGTATATACAGTCACGAAGCTTGAGTTGTGAGGTTACTAGGAACAATAGACTGTGCCGGTACTATTTCACATTGTCTGTGATGAGGCGATAGTATCAATTCTAGTGGTAAGCAACTATCTATGAATGCATATTCCTACCTATTCAGCTTCGTGAATGTATGTACTAGACTGTGCTTAAACCAAGAAATTATCGATCACTATCGATTAGTAGATGTCAGACATCTTTGAACGCCAGTGTACGTCTAGTAAAAGTTAACAGAAGTGATAACGAAATGCAACTTCGGACTGAAATTATCTGAGTTAATGATGATAAAATTACAAGTTTATAAATACAGTATGCTGGTGTTGGCTTGATTGCCTATCCCAGGGGCCGCCAGCATAGAACACGCTTGGGCTAGTCTCTCTTACCCGCGGAAAACGTAGTGCACTAGGGTGCACTCCGTAGCTGCTAGCGGGTATGCTCTCTATCTCTCCCTGTTGCACGACAGTGCACACGGGACAGCACCGCGTACCCTTTGCACATTTCAGCGAGTGCTGACGACCACTGGCCTATCCGGATAATATGGACTCACTTCCTATTAATAAGATTTGGATTTATATCCTTATTGTTTTAATCAAAAAAATGCGCTGTGCTGTCAGTAGTATTAATGAAAAGGAGCCATTTTTAGTTTCGTTTCCGGAACTAATTCTCACAATGGCGGCAATCAAATTTACTCATTTTGTAAGCAATATTCCCCTGCCAGAAATATTCAATTCGGGAACAAATTCTATACTTTCGTGTCAATAAAATACATAATTTGCTCTGACAGTGGAACACATTGCTGTTGATTTGTACAATTACCTTAGATGTTAGCTCGTCTTTGATCAATAAGAATGTCTTTAAATGAAATATCTCTATAACAGAGAAAGTGTATAAATCTTGGAGAGACTCCAGTTATTTATAAAGCTCTTTACCCATTTCAATAAGAAAACATCATGTGGCTATCACATTTTCTCAGGTAAACAAAGAAAAATAAAAAGGATTATGTCCAACGAACAAATGTTAACAATATTTTAGTTATGTAGATTTTTCTGGTTTTCAGACTGTTGTTATTTATACAAATCTAGCTTTCAGGTAAAACTCCCTGTGAAACCACATTTCAAGTTACACAGAGTTTGTGTGCACTCGATGTGGGTTTCTGACGTCTTATCAGCCCACTGGAGTTATGTGAATAAAAAGGGAAAAGTTGAGACGGTGTCGGGTGAAGTTCCTGGGTAGCTCAGTTGGTAAGAACGTTGGTGCGTTCAGCCAGAGTTCCGGGATTGATACCCGGCCCCAGAACAATTTTTCCTTTGAAATTATTCATGTTGTTTAGTCAACTGTCTGAAGACAGGTATGTATTTCATAAGTGACACTAATAATGCATCATTCATAAGGCAAGTAAGCCAGGAGATAATGGGTAGGGTGGCCAGTTCCTTTCACCCCCAATCGCAAAAGTATCTACCTAAATCAACATGGATTTTTTATATTTCATAGTGTTATAAGTGTAATGATAAGAAAAAAAGGAAGGATTCGATCAACATCTCTAAAATAGAAGGTTAATGGAAATATGAATTGAAAAACTGAATGATATAAAACAGGACATTTTCCCCATCCAAATTGGAATTGTTTGCCACATCTACGAATTGATAAACAGACCAAGCACACAAAGGTAATTACATTAAAAACTACATGCAATCCTGAAATTTGCATGCCATATAGACATATATCTTTTGTCAGTTTATTGTAACATAAAATTTAACTGTCTCCGCTGCCTTTGCTCTATTAAACTCAAACAGAAAAATATGTCAGAACTGTTATTTTTTAACCACTTTATACTCCATCTTCTTTAGCGCACAAATAACACAGTTGTTCTTCAAATTAGAAAAATTCAAGCCATATTTACAAGCACAACACTCCAAATAACAAATCACAAATTACAAAAGATAAAAAGTTTCCCAACAACGCAGTGTTGTGCATCAAACTAATACATAACTATGGCGGTAACTCGTTGCTTTGGGGTGGATTTTCGAAAATTTCCATTTTATGTTAAAATTCTGATTGCGGATTCTATGTTAAGTATTTAAAAATGCGTTTTTTTAGGTAATGTACAGTAAGGATGGCAATCTCTCCAAAGTAAAATATGTAATATTTACATGGGGAGATGACGTGAGACAATAATGGAAAGAAAACCAAATTATTCAGCCGAATATTGAACCGATATAATTTTTGTTACATTTATATATTTAATAGAATGGCCGACCACGGTGGCGTAATAGTTAACAAGTCCGTCAGGCCGTAAGTTTTTGTGGTTTCCTAAGTCTCTTCAAGTTAATTCTAGAATAGTACCAATTACAAGTGTTTGACCCGCTTCCTTCCTAATCCTACGATCCTCCATTACATCATTCAGTTTTCAATTCCTCATCTTTCGCGATAGGCCGGACATCTGTCAGAGAAGTTTCGCAACTGGCTGAGTGTGCTCACCTCTATCGAGAGGACAGTGCATTAGAAAGCAAACCACTGAAGTGTGGAAAAAGCCTAATAAAAATTACTTACGAAAATGCAAATATTTTTGTTGATTTTGATGACAGTATCTATAATATTAAGAGTAACAATGACAAAAATTAATAATAATAATAATAATAATAATAATAATAATAATAATAATAATAATGATAATAATAATAATAATACATAAGTGTCCTTCCCACGGGCAGATCTTTCACTGCAAACTCAGCATTCTCCAACCTTTCCTATTTTCTGCCTTCCTCTTAGTCTCCGCATATGACCCACATATCTTAATGTCATCTAGCAATTGCTATCTTCTTCTCTCCCGAACTCTTCTCCCGTTCACCATTTCTTCCAGCGCATCCTTCAGTAGGCAGTTTCTTCTCAGCCAGTGACTCAATTCCTTTTCCTCTTCCTTATCAGTTTCAGCATCTTTCTTTCTTCACCACTCTTTCCAACACAACTTCATTTCTTATACTATCTGTCCAATTCACACGCTCCATTCTTCTCCATATCTACATTTCGAAAATGCTTCTAGTCGTTTCTCTTCACTTCGTCGTAATGTCCATGTTTCCCTTTTTATCCAAATAACTCGAGTGGGCTGACAAGACGCTGCATACAATGCCACACTCCACACGAAGCACTTCACTAATCTCTTACTTAGTTATTTTTCTAGAGGTCCGCAGAACATGCTCGTTTTTCTATTAAAAGCTTCCTTTGTCATTGCTATCCTTCTTTTGACTTCCTGAATGCAGCTCTTATTACTGCTTATAGTACATCCAAAGTATTAGAAGCTGTTCATTTGCTCTACTGCCTCATTTAGAATTCGCAAGTTTACCTTATTTTACTTTTCTCCGACAACCATGGTTTTCGTCTTCTAAGACATCTATGGAATAGTATTTGAGCACTTTTATCAGTATGACTTAAAAAACTCATATTATGGAAAATAATGCTACTTTCTCTGAAAACATTTTGCAATACAAACCAAGGAAGAACAGTAATCTAATAGGATACATATTGTAATTATTTCACTTGACAAAGAAGAGAACGTGAAAATTAATATATGTATCCAAAATAGAAATACAACGAGTAGTGGAAAGTGTAAGACACAATGATACGTACGAGTGTTATTTAAAACTTGATAAAAATATACACTGAGTATATTTTTTCCATACTAGGCGCTGGTTAAAGTAATACATGTGGTGGACAAAACTAAGGGAAGAATGTTGTTCACCGGATTAGGAAAATCATCATTTACAACTTTTATCCATTTAAGACAAACTAATTGTAACACTTTATCTTGCTACTTTATATGTTATCCTTTCCATTTTCTTCAATAGTGAATTCTACAGAAACTGTGTTATTAATTCTGTTGTAATGTTGAAATAATAACAAAAATAACAATAATTCATTCATTTAATTCGTGGTTTTCTGCGAAACTTTTGAAAGTGTAAATGTTTATTTTGAACAGATCACTTCGAAGTTAATATTTTTTCTCACTTTTTATGTCCAATATGAATTTAGAATTTATTTCTGTGCTTTCCTTAGACATTGATCTATAAAAAAAAAAAAAAATTATTGTGCGATTGATTGGCTATTACACAAGCTACGACATGATAAATACAAGTTGGATAAAAAGTTATGGCAACACTGTTGTCACGTGACGATGGAGCGCTCGAGCGCTGCCAGCTGTGTGGACATGAACAAGGACTATTATATGAGTTAGTGCAGCCAGCGGCGACAGTACTCTGTCAATCTACTGCAGTGTGTAGAACGTTGACTTTCACAGGGATAGTGCGAGCGCCCTAAGACCACGTTTACAAAACTAGAGCAATGTTTCTGGATCAAAATTGAAGTGGCACGAGATCGTAGTGCACAAGAATGTTTTCAGGGACTGCGTGAAGCACGTAGCGATGCAGTGTTGCCATATCGCACACCGATACCAAAGGGAAGGTGACGGCTTTCTTGGACGAATCGTCACTATGGATGAAACCAAACTTGAAACGTCAATGAAATGAATGAAGCATCCCGGTTCTCCTCGTCCAAAGAAAGTGCGCCCTACACAAAGTGCTGTGAAGATGATGTTCACTGATGGGGTAATACTGCATCACGCTGTATCTCCAAGGCAGACGGTAAACATGGACTACTACTGCAGGTTCCTGCAGGACCGCCTTCGTCCAGCGCTCAGGAGAAAACAACATTTGGTGGTACAGAACCCAATCATCTTCATGACAATGCAAGGAGTCACAACGCTGCTGCTGTCAAGGACCTCTTGTGCTGCTGGCAATGGGACATTCTGGAACATCCACCACACTCACTCGATATGAGTCCATGCGATTACGATCTCTTCGCCAAAGTGAAAGAACCACTGCGAGGGACCCGGTACAATACCAGAGATCAACTTATCCATGCTAAAGGGCGGTCAATACGGAACATCAAC
This sequence comes from Periplaneta americana, assembly GCF_040183065.1. NCBI lineage: Eukaryota > Metazoa > Arthropoda > Insecta > Blattodea > Blattidae > Periplaneta > Periplaneta americana. The sequence continues at coordinate 133,717,591 of NC_091121.1, read as the reverse complement.
AAAGATGGACGCGCTGATGGTGTGTGATGCCTTCCAAACATTTGGAAAAAGATGGTAAATAAGGGGGGCGACTATACTGAAGGTACGTAAATGTTATACCACTGTGAATAAAGCCATATCAGAAATATCGAACTGTTGCCATTACTTCTTATCCAATCTTTTGTATTTAACGGAATTGTTCTCGTATACTAGCTGCAACTGGTTGACAATTTATGCCAAATTTTTGGACAGCCCTCGTGTGGAGAGGTAATTGCCGTGGCAGCAGATGTCATGGGATCAGTGTCATCATGAGAACGAGCCTTAAGTAACAACGCGAGGCGTGACAGAGAGCTATGCTATTTTACACTTAAAGATTAGCCTAAAATATGCTAACGATATAGGGATAGAAAATGCTATGTTACACTACCTAGACCTAGAGTAAACAGTACTTCATAGGAGCAGATTCGTTCTCTTCAAGAAATTCAAACCAAATCCTTTAATCCCCACTCCATTATGGCCGATAGGAGCACTTGGTTTCTGCGCGCATTAAAACATTCGCTGTCGGGCTATAGACGTTGTAAAACAGTTAAAAAAATATAATTGATTTGGTAGGGTATGTTTACCGTATGCTGAAGCAAGATTACCCAAGTCAGCAATGATTTGGAAGCCGATAGAGAGAAGGGGAGGAAGACTCAAAAAGAGTTGATATGATGAAGTAATGAAAGCTATGAAAAGTCGTGGATTGGAGTTTGGTCAGTGGCTTGATATAGTTGCAGTATCGGAACTGAAAGATAGAGGCATCCGTTATTATATATAGTATACAATTATAGAAGTTACTTTCGTTTAAAAATACTTTTTGTTGATACATTTAAACGCTATACATTTCTTTGAATAAATTTTCAACGGGATGTATGCTTACATAAATAAAATGTGTTGCAGAAGCTGCTGTGAAACTGTCCTTAGCATTTCAATAATAATATTACTAATAATACTTTATTGCCAGAACAAAGATACACATTGATTTGTTTTTATATAAGAACACTCTAGCACCGCCAGAAAAAGTAAGTTACATACTCGTGCTCACATAAGTTAATGTTAAGACATTTTATTAAATAACAGAGTAAAAAAAAAAAGAACAAAAACACAGATATCACAATAATTAAACTTTAAAATATAACTTTTAACAGCAAATTTTCAATTTATTTTTTTAAATAAGGAGCATTAGCAACCTGTATGTTTGGGAATTTAGTTATTATCATGTTATAAAACCTTGGGCCGAAGTTGCTACTGTGATTATATGCTACGGTTGTGGTACATGTAGGTACTGTCAAGCATATGTATTCAGGTCTTTTGGTTTTATATTTATGTGAATATTAATTAAATATATTTCGGTTTTTATGTACGAAATTCAGTAATACATTGTTATAAATTTGATGGAAGTCAAATACTTCAAATTCTGAACACAGCAGCTCTGCAGGATAATCAAGAGGTTTATTAAGGCATATTTTATTATTGTTTTCTGTAGCACAGTTATTGGCATGAGGGAGGTATTATAAGCACTACCCCATCCTGTAATGCCGTATTCTAATGTAGCTTATACTAATGCGAAGTAAATTAGTCGTGAAATATGAACAGTCAAGTAATTTCGTAGGATGACAAAATAAGGAATAATTTTTCTTAATCTATTGCACAGAAAAAGAACATGTTTATCCCAACGTAAATGTTGGTGGATTATTATTCCGAGATATTTAACTTGAGGAGATTCATTTAGAATAGGACAGTTACAACTATTAGAAGAAGAATTGGATGTATGAATTGTCAAACATAAGAGCGAATCAGGAGATTTCGTACCAACAGATGTTAACGAAAATGGTACAACCGTAGTTTTAGAATGATTTAAGACAAGTAATGCTCATATTATTTAAAGTGAGACACAAACTTGTGTAGAAACATCGTTGCAAGCCATTTTTAATAAATCGTCTTTTTGGGTTATAACGAAATGAAGGCTCATTAACTGAAATAACTATACAGAGTGAATCAAAAAGTCTGGAACCATATAAATATCTTCCATATGTTAGATTTTCGATTACTAATGATGTTACCAACATTTGTAAGACCAAATGTTCTACCAGTGATACATCGATTCCAGCCAACAGCTATCTGAAAAGCCGCCATTTTGAATGCAACTTTGAAATTTTAAATGGAAAGGGGATCATGTAGGTTCTCAAAATCATGTGACATTTTCTGAGAAAAACAATGGTGAAATCCGTTTTGAGATATCTCCAATCGTTTTCAAGTTTTTTAAAGATAACTGTAATAATGACACAAACATTAGTTACTGCATCTACAGGTATTTTGTATCACGGTACAGTACTAAGGAGGCTTTGGAAAAGGCGCTTTATGCAATTCTGGTAATTACCATTTCCTGCTTTACTGTTTGGTTAACCTGTGACAGTTTTAATGCATTGTTGTGATTATTTGAAGCTTTCCTGTAACAAATTTCTTGATTTTCTTGATTACATTATCGAAAGAGGAAAGAATTGATATCATTCTTTATTCTGGTAGGTTAAACCACAGACTGGACGAACAGTTTCTTGGACATTGGATTGGTCGACGTGGACCAGTAGAATGGCCGGCCAGGTCTCCAGATTTAACACTCCTTGATTTTTTCTTTTGGGGTTACATAAAGAGCTTGGTATATGAAGAGAAAATGGAGAATATGGAACATTTAAAGAACCGTATCATTGAAGTCTGTGCTAAAGACACTCCGAAAGTGCTACAAAATGTTCTATCCACATTCTCAATTTTCTCTTCATATATCAAGCTCTTTAGGTAACCCCAAAGAAAAAATCAATGGTGTTAAATCTGGAGACCTGGCCGGCCATTCAACCGGTCCACGTCGACCAATTCAATGTCCAGGGAACTGTTCGTCCAGTCTTTTGCAATATTTCTGTGGCTTAACCTACCGGAATGAAGAATGATATCAATTCTTTCCTCTTTCGATAATGTCATCACGAAAATCAAGAAATTTGTTATAGGAAAGCTTCAAATAATCACAACAACGCATTGAAACTGTCACAGGTTAACCAAACAGTAAAGCAGGAAAAGTTAATTACCGGAATTACATAAAAACACCTTTTCCAAAGCCTCCTCAGTACTGTACCATGTTACAAAATATCTGTAGATGCAGTAATTAATGTTTGTGTCATTATGACAGGTATCTTTCAATAACTTGAAAACGATTAGGGATATCTCAAAACGGATTGCACCATTGTTTCTTTTTCAGAAGTTTTCACATGATTTTGATTATCTACATGACCTCCTTTCCATTTAAACTTTCAAATTTGCATTCAAAATGGCGGCTTTTGAGATAGCTGTGGGCTAAAATCGAATGTGTCACTGGTAGAGCATTTGATCTTACAAATACTGGTAACATCAATAGTAATCGAAAATCAAGCATATGGAAGATATTTGTATGGTTGCAAACTTTTGATTCACTCTGTATTTTATGCGCATTGATGTCGTTTAAATTAATTCGTAGAAGCCAAGTATGAGTATAAATCCGTCCGATACTTAAGCAGCAATCGCTGTAGACAGTACTTACAGAAAAAAACAACACATTGAATCAGGATTGCTGAAAACGTGCTTTCGCGTAAAAATCTAAAAATCAATTTTTGCTTCTTAGTCTTTAAATTTTCTTTATATCCCTAATTCGTATTATGTGGAAACAAACATGAAAGAAAGAAGCAATTAGGCCTATGAATTAAAATATTGAAGGTAAATCTTACTTTCACGTACCATTGAGAAATGGAGTTTAAAATGATGTTCTTTCTCCACATCGGCACTACGTTCCGTCCGCTGTCAATCTCCGCGAAGAATTCTTTACTCAATTTCACAAAAGGTTGAGTGGAGTTAGAAATCCTTCTGGAGATATGTCAGACGGAAGTCCCGGCCTCAAACTTGATTGGAAACTGAAGTCTAACGCTCTACAGAAAAAATCTTACTAAACCTTCCTAGAGGCCTAAAGGCGACTTGGTAAGAGAAAAATAAAAATATAGCACGTTTGTAATCATAAATTTCACTATGTGGTTGCTTTTTGAAGCGGTGCAGTGTTGGAAGTGATTGTAAAAACATAATTGAGGAGATTGGTATCAAAGTTGGATAACTTCACTTTTGCTTCTCTCTCTCTTTTTTTTTTTTTTTTTTTTTTACAGGAGAGGCGAAAAACTAGATCCATGGAAACCAATGTCACAGTTATGCGTACATTTTTTTAAACATTCTCATGGGTTATAGAAATATTTTTTCAGTTTCAAAAGTCATTAAAATTAATATTCAGGTCGAAATTTAACTTTAAAAAGTGGAGTTGTCCATCTCTGAACCTAACTCATGGAGTTGTCGGTTTTTTAAACCAAATGAAGTCATGTTTAAAGTGGAGTTCTCTGTTTTTGAAGCCAAAAAAAAAGCCATATTTAAAGTGAAATTGTCCACTTTTCAATATAAGTCTCTTCTAACATGGTTTGAAAGCAAATTTACGTAAAACAGTACTTATTCATCCACAAACCGATTATATAAACAATCAGCCATGTTGAATTCGCGATACGTGATGGGAAATGGTGGTATGAATGTGGGCTTCTCATTGGCTATTGAAGGAATTGTCCTAATTTGAAACCAAGCCAAAGTGGAGTTGTCTGCATTTCGATTTTAAAGCTCACAATTAAGTGCTATTTTCGCTCTCTTCTGTCCGTTTTTGAGCCTAAACAGTTCCAGAATCGCATTCAGCATACAAAATTCTATGAGAAACAATCAATATATCGAAATCGCAAATAATGGAATTGTCTAACTTTGATACTATGCTCCTCAATTGAAGAAGCAAAACGTTAATCCGAGGAAGTTTTCCAAAACATGCATTTTATATGGCGAAAATCCAAATTAATCTGTAGAGAATTTGAAAACAACTAGCGGTGTGTCTTTAAAATCCAGTAGTTATATATAAAATTTTACCTCATCTAACTTGCAATTCTGGTGAAAAATAAGGAATTTGAAATAATTTTTTATGCCGAATTGGACGAAAGGTTCGAACTATTTACATAAAACCAATATATCCACTTCAATTAATAGTACATTATGCAACGAGCCTATAATGGTACTAAGCATAAGCGAGTTTCATAACTGTCATACGAACGTCTTATCATGATAGGCAAGGTGCATACGACTGTTATTGGTCGACCATAATTAAATGTAAAAGTTTTGAGTTTCTACAATACAGTATCTTACCTTGTTACTTTACTGATAATGAAATGGTCAACGTGCATGTATTTTCAGCGTGTTCTCAACTATTGGAACAGATGGCACGAGTGTGAGTGTCTTTTCAGCGTGTTCTCTAGTAGTGCAACAGATGGAAGGGGTATACACCTTAGGCTATTTATTCATTTTTTGCTGGGCTTGGTATGGAGATTTTAACCTCAAAACAACAAACATTAAAACACAGGAAATTAACAGAATTTATTAGAATTTTAAAATTAACATGAACAGAATTTATTTTGAATAATTTCAAGGGAAAAATTGTTCCGGGGCCGGGTATCGATCCCGGGACCTCTGGTTGAACGTACCAGCGCTCTGCCAACTGAGCTACCCGGGAACTCTGCCCGACACCGTCTCAACTTTTCCCTTTATATCCACACAACTCGCGTGGGCTGACGAAACGCCAGAGACCCACATCGAGTGCACACAAACTCTGTGTGACTTGAAATTGTGGTTTTCTGTTAACGTACACAGTGACGTATATATAATGCAAATCTAATCTTTCAGCGCTGGTACGTTCAACCAGAGGTCCCGGGATCGATACCCGGCCCCGGAACAATTTTTCCCTTGAAATTATTCAAATCTGATTTAAAGGAAGCTTTACCTGAAAGATTAGATTTGCAGAATTTATTTTATTTTAAATACATGATGTTGGTTGCGCAGTTTGTGAAATTTATCCGGAGAATGGCTCACATTGGAATGTTTGAGATTGAGTTAACTTAATGCTTATTTCAATGATTCGATCAATGTCACTTTCAAAACTCGCGCCTGTCATTTTGGATTGGTGATTTCAAGGCTTGCGGGATGTTGCGCGTACGATATTAATCAATAACGAATATGCTTAGATGGAAATCGAAAGTTGCAATAATATAATGAATGTCATTAAGATATAGTTACGTCACATGTAATAAGCGTATTATAGTGTGGTAGAGCAAAAATAGTATTTCAGAATTTGACACTTTAAAGATGAAGTATGAAACAACACCATTTGCGAAGGTCTCTAAACTGTAATTACTCCGTAACAAAGATATTCCTATTAATGCTCTGCTTACCTGTTGGGGAAATTTTAGATTTACACAAATCACAGTACAAATAATAAATTGTTACTATACTTAAATGTGAACACATAATTTGACAGCTATTTTGTCAACAACTTAAATATGAAGATAGTTACTTTTTACTTGTAGAGGAACGACAGCTTAAAGAATAATAAGAACTAAAAATTGCACGTCTTTCAGAAGATGAAACTTTAGTACTGCACTTGAATTTGCAAGTGCTCAAGAAGTCATTCGTGTTATTTTCTTATCTGCTATATATTTTTCTCTTTTCCTGATATAAGCACCCCTTGCTTGGTGCTTTTCCTTCCGAACACTACTTAACAGTTCATTAATCCGATCTGAATTGTATCCCAAACTTATTTCCACCACAGTACATCTCTTCACAGTGAATAATAAGGTTTGGAATGCTGCAATAGTGGTTGTGCAGGTGATTGAATGGAAGAATTGCAAACTATGTCTCTATTGGCCCTCTGGCTAATGTACAACCAGCGACTGGCGGGAAAATACATGGAACAATACAAGGTTCTATTTGCTCCACATTTGCAGGTACAGGGACATCATTTCATTTTATACTAACATTTTTAATATTAACCTGGCTATACCTATGGATTAATGATTGAGACCCGAAAACACTGTTTGCTACATTCTTCCACGACTGGAGTTCGATGATACTGGCGTAAAATACAAACAAATCACTTTACTAGGTACTGGAGGGAAGAAAAGTAGTTCATCCATTTACGTAAAGTAGGAAATATCGCTATTTTTAGTGTGATAATTTTCATTAGGTTTTGTTTAATCAAAATAGAGTACAATATTAACACTAAGTTTTTTTACTCACGAACTGAGTTATCCATGCGAAAGTATTCATTATGCAGTGTACATTATACTGACTACAGCACATTAGCGTACGATATAGAGAATGAAGTTAAAATGAAAAATAATCATAATATGGATATTTAAACACATTTTTGAAAATGGTGGCCGTTCATTTCGATACAGGCTTCAGTTCTTTTGTGCCTATTATCGCACTATAGACCATTGCATCTAATTCCAATTACCAGTTCCTTCATATTTAGTAACTCATGTTGAAATAATTATGTACCTACTCTATGAAAGAGTACCTTACGTACTGTAAATTCAGTCTTCACTTCTGCCCGACCCGCACAGATAAAATTACTCAGACATGCTATCTGCTGTCCGTCCAAGTGGTTATGTCGCAGGATCGTAGAAAGGGGGATGAATCACTTGATAGTTAATTACTAGACTTCGTTGAATTGCCACATGCAGCATGCAATCAGGTTGCCGATGTACGGTAGTATAGAGGAGGTGAGCGACCGCCCGGTCTCGTAGTATAAGCAGTTCATGTTAAGAGTTGTGACCGGTCCAAATAGATAGAGCAGCTATAGCTAATGTATACTTATGTAACCACTTATTTTTGCATTACTGTGGTTCGAATAGTCAAAGCTTATCATTTGTTCAGTGCAGACAAGTATTCAATCAAACATACTACAATGAGAGTGTTGCTGTTCCAAATAATTGCCCCTGGAATACCCTTACCCTCGCAGCCAGTCTTGACCTGTTGGGGAACGTGGTTGGATGCTGTTAATTATTATGCAGAACATTACGTCAAAATAATGGAAGTAAATGATGCATTGGATAGCACAGACAGTTCCGCTGTTGCAGCTGTAAAATCATTGCCTTCTGAACAGCAATTGGAAGATATTCTGTTCATTGATTCCAATTTTAAAATCGTGTCGAAAAGCATCATCCTGTTAGAATCGTCTAAACTACAACTCTCAGAAGCCCTTAATATAGTGGATAAAGTATCACAAACCGTTATCCAAAATAACAATTCACTAATTTCAGAAAAAGTTAAATGTAAGTTGAGGAACATTATTGCTAAAAATTCTGCCTATTCACAACTTCGTATTATAAATGCTGTACCATCAGGTCACGACAAGACGCCTGAAGTTAGTGTACTAAAAAGTAGTGACTTTCCGTTCTTCAAATATGTACGTATTACATCGTGTGATGTCGAATGTACATTTCCCCAAAATAAAAACTGTTTAAGTGACCATCGGGGGAGGTTACTTTGCAGTCGCTCAAAGTGTACGTAACTCTTCATTGCAATGCACATATTCAAGGATGATGTGAGTATCTTACATTAAATTTAAGAGTTAATATATCTCACTATAAAATAATTGTGTATTTACATGTTTAGACATGTCCTACTTCAATGATCATTCATTATATTTCTTGAATGCAGGATACAGGTTTTATTGTAACCGCAGTATACTGCTCAGTGTTTACATTAGAGGCATACTCTATCCTTTGCACGTCCCCTTCTCATACAGTCTATACTGCATGCACAGTAAACTTTGCGATTCTCGTGGCAATTCCACGAAGTCTATTAATTACTTAACGAGGCCCTTTTATTTAAGTTATTTTAAACTGTTGCATAATATTACGTAGACGTCCAATTAATTCCTAACAGAAATTAATGTTTTCAGAAAGAGCTAAGAAAGCCCAGCCACTAGTCTTTACAGTGGAGCGAGCAGAAGCAGGTGGGGGAAATCGGGATGCGACGTAGCCAAACGGACGACAGTACCTGTGCGAAAATATGATTCAATATTGGAAATTTTCGTCACTGGAAAACTCGAACATATTTCTGAAACGTACTATAATCACTTACTCAGTACTGCGGCCTTACTTCTGTGTGGAGGACAGTTGGAACTTCGTTAGTAGAAGGGGTGGGAGTGAAGTACATTAAAAACCTCAGGTACAATAAAAGTTGAAGTAAAAATAAAATGATGTCCCTGTAGAACCGTGCCTTGTTAACGTATGAATATAAGGTCTGCAGATAGTATTTTGTCACTTTCGTAGTTTCCATATTTTCTCAATATGGCATTAAGAGGCTTATTTTTTAATAGAACGCGTCAAATATACCAGAATTCAAAATAATGTAATAAGATAGAACTTCGACTCTCGACACACGTTTATTCAGACATTTATTCTAGACAATAAGATAATAATTCTTAGCAAAAGAATTAGTTTACTTGTAAGTACACCAGAACTCCTATTATCCGTCATCCTATTAACCGATTGGTCTGCCTTTCTCTCGCTCTTTGCTGCAGAAATATATGAATTACTGTACATTGTATTAGCACGTTATATTTTTTTCTATAGAGTGTTATTACAAGTCTTTCCCCTTACACAGTATGGTCTACTGTTCGAATTGTCGTACTGTATAACTTCTGTATGAAATGTTTTCTACGGATGTCAAAAGAAATCTCATTGTGCTAATAATCGAAAAAAAAATGTGTAAATAATTGAGTAATTTGTGGAAAGAGAAACCGTGGCTGAAATCGCATCAAAATACGAGATTGGAGTGTATAAATTACGTAAATCTACAACACGAGACCTCCACTATTCATATCTTTCCAAAGACAGTCAATACAAGGAGTTTCCTTGCCCTTAAAACCCGTCGTTGATAACGAGACTTAAATTAGTGAACTTATGATTCACTATCTAGCATGCTAATCGCAACACCGCGAAGAGAATTGCGAAAGTGTAAATAGGCTATTATTTACTAAATTTAAGGTCATTTTTCATGGTAAGGATTATCCGATTTTTCGATTAACTGTTCAGTCCACCCCCTCCATTACCACGGACAATAGAGATTCTACTGTATATACCTTCTTATAATATATGCACACTGTGTATTAGAGAAAAATATTATATTAACTTCCTCACTTCGCATCATCCAGGCGCGCAGTTTGTGTTCCAAACACAAACTGCGCGCCTGCCTCTGGAGCGTAAACGATCTTATCTGAGACATGCAACTTTCTCTCTCTAGTGAGGGTCCCCTGCTACAAGTAAGCATCTGTATACACTTGGATATTATACTTTGGAGTGTTATAAACACGTCTATGTAAGAATTTAGCGTTAAATACAGGGGTGTGAAAAATAATTTTTTACCTGCTAGCTGCTTGAAATTACACACTGTAGTTCGGTGACACGCGGGGTCTGAAATTTCCGTTTCTATCTTAAGTAAGAGACAAGCTGAAATAGCTGAGCTCAGGTTCTCGAAGGTACAATAACATGGAGAAGACGCCACTTGAAATATTTTAAGAGGTTATTTAATAGCTTACAGCACTAAAATTTTTAGAAGTATTCTACATTTTTTTCCGCATTTATTGTATCTTGTACAACAATGAAGATTAATATGTGTAAGATACTGTCTTTCTGCTATACGAAAAAAAATACTTCTACAATTTAAAAAAAAATATTCATTAATTTTTTTTTTTTCAAAATTCAAAATGGTGGTATTTCACTGTGTAGTAATGAAGCCTTTCCCTCATAACTCATTAAATTTTTCATGTTCTCTCTCTTTTATCTTATTGCTGAAACTCATGTTTACAATAGCATGCTCTTTCAACTACATTCCTTAATAAATATTTTTTTTTTATTTTGTGTTAGAAGAAAATACTGTTATTTAACCATTTTTTAAATTCATTTATTTTCTATCAGACAATCTATCAAAGGTAGAGAAGTGATCTTGCATCATATTATAGATATGACATGCATAAATACACACAAAAAATTTCATCACAGAATGTTGGACAGTTTTTGAGTTATTTGGGAGGCGCTTCATCACTGCACAGTGAACTGAATTTTGAAAAAAATAATAATAATAATTCTTTTAAATTTTATAAATATCTTTTCATATATCAGAAGGACAGTGTTTTGCAAATATCAATTTTTATTATTGTACAGGATACCGTAATGGAGGAAAAAATGTTGAATATATCCAAAATTTTATTGCTGTAAGCTGTACCTAACCCCTTAATTAAATTAACAACAAATTGTAAGGTTTGAATTGTAGATCCCAATAAATCAATCCAGACTATAGCCATACATTTTCAGGCAGGTAAAGAAAATAACTTATTGCATTCTCGTTGTTTCTTAACTGGTCCCCATATTCGACTCAATGCAATGAAATGAAACACAACGTACAGACCGGTAATAATTTCGAATCTCTTCCTATAGTAGGTATGTCTTAACTGTTATTTTTGTTCAATAATTTCTAGTGTTTTTGATATCTTAATAAATTTCACCTGTGTTCGAATAGGCAACAATTTTATTTTCATGAGTCTCTTAATATGACTAACAGAAAGAATATGTGACATTTAATGAACTTAAATGAATATAATAATAGTATGTGAATAATTATAGAACAGAACAATAACTATCAAATATTAAAAGCAAAATAAATAAAAAGTGGAAGCAGAGAGGTTCGAACTTAGGCTTCACATATAAGCTTACAGGTCTATATTGCCTATATTGCTAGTCAGTGAGACAGGCAGCTTCGTTTCAAGAGACATCATATTTACGGCTCCACCTCATTAAAACATCAATTTTTGTGAACATTGTCGAGAATCTACGCCTATGTAGAAATGTTGGTGATACAGTATCTACCCTAGCACTTGGCTTCTTAATTTGTTTCTGTTATGTTCAGTAATAAATTAATAAATAAATTTGAAGTTTCGAACGACTGCCAGTCTGAAAACAAGAATATTTAATATTGTAATGGTATTTAGTTTCTGTGGAAAATATATCCTCACAACTTCTCTCACATAACAAAAGAGTTCTGTGTAACAAACTTCATTCTTCAAAGTTGTAGCTGATGAGGCAGATAACCATGCGAGCATCCTTCACGACAGAAATGTTGGAAAGTGACATAATCGGATTACTTGAACTGTTCTATTTTGGCGTTATATCCTATGATTTAATGGTATAGTGTCAAGTATATTTTTCAATTAAATTAAAAGGAAACTTATAGTAATGTCAACTGGTCACGTAATATTTCATAACATCCTGCAAAAATGCATGGAAATCTATCTGAATAAATTGCTCGAGAGTTATGCATTGTTCAGTATTGTGAAAATTTAAACTATATTGTGGAAAAGTCAGATCAGCAAAAGGACGTACATCACAACAGAATTCGGGAAATGTTGTGTATATTTCACAGAAAATAAATTAATTTTTACCCTAGTTTTCAGATTTTACAAAAAGAAACGAAGTACTGAGTAATTTAAGTAGGTACCTATTTTGATATTTTTATAAACAGTCTAAGTTTTCAATATAGCTCATTACGAAATAGTAAATTTTGGCACGCGGGTTAGTCCGTCTGTCTAATTTCCTAAACTATTAAACAGATTTAGCTCATACTGAGTATCTACACTGCGCTATCAGCAGGAAAAATGAGTATTGAAAATGTTGCACCTTTTATGCTTCAAACTATCAACGAAAATTCACTGATAGACGAAAAATCCAGTTTCTGCAATAGAAATGGTAATATAAACGTATTATTTTGTCGTCGTAGACAAAATAGATTAAGTAAAATATTACAGTAATTTAATCTTAAGAAAAATAGTGTTGTATGAATAATACACATTGCATTGTTGTTTAGTACAAAGTATAAAAGCCAGTTTTACTCGACATTGCCACTCTTTTCTTCATCGACATGCCCCTTTCTCATTCTTTATTTTTTTCTCTGTGGCTGTTTGTATAACAGAGTATCGTTACTTTAATATTTGATAGTATACGACAGAATGTTACCTCTGATTGAATATCTGGCTGATAAATAAATAAATAAATAAATAAATAAATAAATAAATAAATAAATAAATAAATAAATAAATAAATAAATAAATAAATACTGACTTTCAAACATTAACCTGTTTTTAAAATGACGAAACGCCTATATTTACATCTCAGTACTGAGCTTGCACTTGACTTCTGTGAAGTACAAACACATAACCTCAACATTTTCTTGCCCTGTGCGAAATATCGAGAGCATTGAAACATCGGAGTGAGACGCTCTGATGAGCGGGGAAGAATGAACTGTTCAGTGTTCACCTCGAACAAGTTCGCAGTTCAAATACTGTTTCACTGTTTAATATCACTGCGATCATAAATGAGCAATCACAGGTCGAACAGTGATCATAAAAGAGCAGTTTATCTCATCACTATTGCATATAGCTGATAGACGTTCGCTGCGCAAGTCAAACGTTCACAGTGGCGTTACGTGTGCATTTTCTTTATTCCTCTGCCTCTTTTCAATTCTATCCCCGTCTCTCTTTCTCTCTCTTTCTCATTATTTTCAAAGTTTCCAGAAGATTATGTCAGTTAGTTCCAGCTTTACTCGCTAGAATCGCCTAGTAGCGACGTATATCCCTATAGGCCACTCGAAATCTACGGATTTGGATTCGACAATAGTGGGCACCGACAACGGCGCCTGGTGTTATGTTTCGGAACACCGGAGCAGTAGCGATATTGCAATGCAGCAGGGTGTCTATGAGGAAGCACAGAAGCACACTGTTCATTGACGATCGTCCATCCATCCGATTGCTAATCGGAGGCCGCGATCGCTTGACTCGGTAACGGTTGGGAGCGGAGATCTCTTGAGTCTGTTACGTAGCCGATATCATCAGTTCCGCTGTTAACGCAATCCTAATGAAACCGGTTCTACTCTAAAGATGAACAGAAGTGTTTCGTGGTTAGTGAATATGATTATTACTGTTAAAGTAATGATAGCAATATACATAGTAATCAGTGAAAATATTGAAATTGGTGTTTGTCGGAAACTGTGAAATGCTGTACGGGCTATTCCATATGAAATCGGACAACGAAATACCATGAGATGTCAGAATTGTCTGAACATTTGTACCAAGTGTTCATTTTGTTAACATGTTTCGTTCGACCCGAAGATGCCAATATAATTGGCGAAAACGTTTGTCGTTAAAATATATGTAATGTTAATTTTGTCATAACATAAATTTTACTGTATTTCTTACTGTTAAGTATTGACTGATTTACATTCTTCTTTTATTTGATATTGTACTTAACGGACCAATATGCCATTAAAATTTAGTATGTGGGAACTAGTAAATGTACAAATTTTTTACTTTCTTTAGCTCAGTAGTTTTTCGGATAAAATTCCTTAAAATTTAGCTTTTTTATTCTTACTTACTACTACGTCTGGCTTAGAAATAAAAACTTAAGCTATAGCTAATTTTGTATTGCGCATTTAAGTGTATTAATGGGGTATAACATACATATTTTATTGTTTGTGGAAATTATGGATATTGTTTTTTTTTTGTGATGTATAACATGTTACCATCAAAAAAGTGTGGATATAAAATACCATAATATTAGTTATTGTTGAGACAAAAAGCATATAATTTTTTTAAAAAGCTATTTTAAATGAAAAGCCTTAAAATAAATAATTCAAATCTCGCTATAAAAATACGCGCTCCCTGCAGCGTCATGCGGAGATGTGAGAGAAGCCAGAATATTATCAGCTGGCCTTGAGAGGTCTTGTAACAGCTGATGTGTTGTTACTACACAAGGAATGAGACGAATACGTGACCCACTAGCCAATCTTCTGTGTGTATTATCACAAGGTGACAGTGGTTATTGAATTCCAATGTTTGAGAGTTTTCCTTTATTGTTTGCAGCAAATTATAAAACTGCAATATTAAGGTAAGTTAGGATTATATATTGTCTTAAAAGCACGAATTATACCAATCGTAACCAAGCGTAAACAGTAACAGGTTAGTGTAGTGATTATGTAATATCTGTATAAAATTATTTTAGTATTCAGAGAAATACATCTTTCATTTCGAGTTGTTTTCGAATGCGTGAACTACTCGCATGACGGAACCTACGAGCTGCTAGCGTTGGCCAACTACGCGCACGTTTAGCTAGCTGTGGGATGGAGTCACGCGGCGAAGAAGTCCACAATGAGAATTCTTTTCTTTATTTTATTTTCCACCCTTACCCAAAGAAAATTTTGGATCCGTAAACTGTGTTTCATTCTATATTAAGTCACCCATATTGTCGTATTTTTATTTTTTAGCTATTTCGTCAAGAAAAAAAGTAATATAAATAAATCTGCCTAGTCAAGTGGATAAGAATAAAAAAAAACCACTAAAGTCATTATATTACTCTCTGAGTCTGCTTTAAAAAGAGATGTCGTTGAAAGTCCTACCATTAAATGTCTCTGAGCAATGTTCTTCCAAAACTAAGAATTTTACGAAAATACGATAAATATGACACTCTATCAAATGAAAAGTAATACTAGTTTGGGACATTTTAATCCACCATTAGGATTGTCCAGTGAAGACCTTTCAATGACAGAAGCATCTTCATTTTTTTTTAAATGCGAGGTCAAATTTTCTGAAATTTTGTCCGATTTCATATGGAACAGCCCGTACAGCTATGAATGTAGCAGTTACTAACAATATTAAAATTAGCTGTTGTTTAGTCAAGTGTCCGAAGACAGGTCTGAACCTCACAAGTGATAACAAGGCGGCACCACTTATCAGGCAACTAGGCCAGGAGATAATGGGGCATGGTGGACAGTTCCTCCATTGCTTACATCCCGTCTAGCTACATGTTACACTAATCAGACTTCAGATGCATACAAACTATTGTTCTTCCTCTAACACATATCGTCAAGTGAGATGTACTGTCTGATAATAGATGTACTGTTCCCACAAAAAAGAATGAGACTTAAGTCTTAGATGTAAGACACTGCGCATGAGCGGACACCAGAGCACTCATGCACAAGATAACGAATATTTGAGTTACTTAAATTCAGGCTATTTGGTTTGTTGCTAACACCATTCCGAAATGCATTTCAAAAACTGCAAAAGGTATAGTAATATGACGTAAATAATAGATAAATATATACACAAATCGTGAAGTTAAAGCGACATTTCAACCTAATGACAGGATCGACACTCTGCAGAAATGGAAGCTTACGTGCGCCTCAATAACTCAGAAGCTAAGTTTTCTGTGTATTTTGCAGAAGAGAGCAGGTTCAATTCTAAGGCTATACCAACGATTCTTTCTTTGTCTGAATAACGTTGAAATAGAGTTTTACAGAGTCCAGAGATTAAGTGTTAATGATCACAGATAATACAAAATTGCAAATTATAATATTATAAACGTTAATTTAATGAATGCAATTACACTATTTACATAATACACTTTTATACATACATTAATATGTATATATACATTGTAAATGCATATATATTAAAAATAACAATTACAATGAAATTGAAAAATGAAAACACTTTAACAACAAGCATTAAGAAAATTATTTTAAACAACTATATTTAAATATTAACAGTATCAGCCACCAAGACAAGATGGAGAAACAGATATTCATCCAACTTTTAGCCTCACAGCACGTAGGTTTCCATTCAAAATACTGACAAAAAATATTATAGCCCGAGCAATTTAGGAAGACGTTCCAAGAAAGGAAACATGCGAGTTAGAGTGCTGACTTCCCCTCCTCGAGAAGGCTTTAAATTACGTTTTTTCACTTCATTTCATTTCGTGTCATTTCATTTACTGTATTCTATAGATCTTATATTAGAATTGAAGCTTTAAGTTGTGGAATAAGTTACAATTTTGTAAGATTACAATTGCACAAATTTTTGTACTAGCCTATATGGATGAGGAGGCGAGATATGGCATATGAACTGTGTGAGAGAGGAAAGAATGAACTATCAGAAAGAGAGTTAGTTTCACGATGGTTAATATTATACGAATCTACTGACACGAAAGTTCATCTGTCTTCCCACTTTATACCCATTGGTGATATATTCACGGCACATGATGAGGTCACAGGGCAGGTCTTGCCTCCTCTACTTTAATACAGCTCATCACAAAATTAATTGCATGGCGCTGTGTAGAAAATATCCTGACTAAATCTGTGATCAGTCAGGCTGCCGTACAGCATCTTAAGACCCCGCTTTGAGGACGACATTATCTACCGTGTGAAACAATAGTCACTTGCTAAAGGGGAAAGACATTATTATTTGAAATGACAATCGTAGGAGCATGATCAAAATAAGAAGGACCACGACAAGGACAAAGACGAGGACGACGACAAGGATCACACCATGAGCTGCGACAAGCACTACAACAAAGATCACGATAAGGACCACGAAATGAACAACTATAAGGATCACTATAATCAATAAGACGACAAAAACTACCCTGACAAAGAAAATGAAGCACATGATAAGGAACACAATAAAGACAACAATCTTCGCGTTAAGGACCATGAAAAAGATAAAGATCACAATATGGACCACGACAAAGAAAACAAGGAACAGCATAAGGACCCTGACAAACACAACAAAAACCACGATAAGAACCACGACAAGGTCAATGATAGGAACCATGATAGGCCTAAGTATCACGATATGAATCACGGTCCTTGTCGTGGTCTTTGTTATGATTCGTGTCTTGGTACTAGTGATCATTATCGTGATCCATGTCGTAGGCCTTATCGTGATCGTTGCCGTAGATCTTATAATGATCCTTGCTGTCTTTGCCACGGTCCTTATCGTGGTCACTGTTGTCTTTGTCATGTTTCTTATCATGGTCCTTGTTGTCTTTGTTGTGGCCCTTATCATGATCCTTGTCACTGAAATGGCCCTTATCATCCTTGTTGTCTTTAACATGATCCTTATGGTGGTTTTGTTGTCTTTTTTTATGGTTCTTATAGTGGTCTTGGTCGTTATCGTGGTTCATGTCGTGACCCTTATTGTGAACTTTGTCCTTGTCGTGGTCCATTTCGTAATTATTATCGTGGCCCTTGTCTTCGTCCATGTCAAGTTTCTTATATTGGTCCTTGTTTTTCTTGTCACGGTTCTTATCGTGATCCTCATTGTTTTTGACGTGATCCTTGTTGTCTTTACCGTGGTCCTTGTTGGCATTGTAATAGTCCTTATCGTCTTCCTTGCTGCTTTCCTAAATGGTCCATATTAGGTATTTGTTGTCTTTGTAATTGTCCTTATCGTGGTCTTGGTCCCTATCATGGTTCTCGTCGTGATCCTTATCGTGGTCCATGTTGTTGTCCCTATCGTGATCAATCTAATTGTACAGTTGTCAAAAAAAGTGGCCGCAATCGTGAACAGCGAAAATTTTGTAAGTCCACTTCCGGTCACGGCGATGTTACACGATGCTTGTCCTTGTAGAAGCAGTTCCGGAACTATGGAATTGTTCCATATCTGCGTTACATAGACCAGCTGTAGAGTGCTCGCTTAATGATTCGAAGAGTGTGAGTTCGGGCCCTGTTCAAGTTTTCATTTTATTTTTTTAATCGTTCTTTAGTGGTATAAATAATATTCAAACTATATTTTGTATTCAGTTATCGTTCTTTAGCGTTACAAATAATATTCAAGTTAACATTTATATTCTGTTATCGTTCTTTATCGATATAAATAATATCGAAGTTATTTATATACTGCTACCGTTCTTTCGTGATACAAATAATATTCAAGTCATCATTTGTAATCTGTTATCGTTGTTTAGCGATATAAATGATATTCAAGTTATTTATATTCTGTTATCTTTCTTTAGCGATATGAATCATATTCAAATTATAATTTATATTCTGTTATCGTTCTTTAGCGATATAAATAATATTCAAGTTATTTATATTCTGTTATTGTTCTTTCGCTATATAAATACTCTGATTTTATATAAGAATTATTGTAATATAAATAACCATTTTTCTTTGTAAATTAGGTTATTTTATTTAAATAATAATTATATATTATATATCTTCTATTAATTAAACAAACCGATATTTATCATTTATATTGTTATCGTTCTTTAGTGATCCTGTATAAATGATATTGAAATTATTTACATTCTGTTATCGTTGTTAGCGATATAAATAATATTCAAGTTATCATTTATATTCTGTTATCGTTCTTTAACGACATAAATGACATAAATTTAATATTAAGTTTGGAACAATACAGTTGCATAATACTGGTGTTAGTTTTTTCTTTTTATATTATTACATTATACTATCTTCAAACACAATAACATGAAAAGGAGTGACGAGGAATTGAAACTGAGACGTTTACATCTAAATTCCGACGTTCCTCCGACTGAACTACGAAGGCACGCGTAAAGAAATATTTGCGGAAAAATTGACCCTAATCCCCCTCCAAGATTTTCTGATAATTTTTAGAACTTCGTCCAGGATGCGGGGGGCAAAGGGTAATTGGGATTTCCCGGAATCTGATCAGACCAAAAATCCAGATAGAACTAGTATTTAACCCTAGCGGTGAATTTCGGTGAAGTTCGAAGGCCCCAATTAGTCAAAATCCACTCTCTCACCGCCACGCTTGGGCCCCTGGGATCTATTAAGATTCGAAAGAGACAGTGGTGTGCGGAAAGCAATAGGAAGTTAACGCATTTATCCTTCCCAAGAAAAACTGCAAAGATGAACAAAGGAAGCTTTTAATAGAAAAAGGAGCAACTTCTGCGGACCTCTGGAAAAAGAACTAACGAAGAGACCAGTGAAGTGTTTTGTGTGGAGTGTGGCTCTGTATCGAGAAAAACGTGGACATTACGATGAAATGAAGAGAAACGAATAGAAGCATTTGAAATGTGGATGTGGAGAAAAATGTAACGTGTGAAGTGAACAGACAGAATAAGAAATGAAGTTGTGTTGGAAAAAGTGGATGAAGAAAGAATGGTGGTGAAACTGATTAGAAAGAGAAAAAGGAATTGGTTGGGTCACTGATTGAGAAGAAACTGCGGTGAATGTTACTTATGTCCCGCCCACTATAGGATACATAGGCCAGTTTTACACTAATCCTAAACCATCTTGCCGGGATAATAAAAGCCTAAACTAACCTAACCTAAGTGCCTCGATGTCTATTCCAAAATCGGCGGAAGTCGCTCAACGCTCGTTTAACAAATATTCGTTCAATGGGCGGTGGATACTCTACATTGACCGAAACTGCCTATTGAGGGAGGCACTGGAAGGAATGGTGAACGGGAGAAGAGTTCGGGGCAGAAGAAGATATCAAATAATATACGACATTAAGATAAATGGATCATATGAGGAGACTAAAATGAAGGCAGAAAATAGGAAAATTGGAGAATGCTGGCTTCTGCCATGGCAGAACACTTATATATGTATGTGTATGTGTATGTATGTATGTATGTATGTATGTATGTATGTATGTATGTATGTATGTATGTATGTATGTATGTATGTATGTATGTATGTCCAGGATGCCTGGAACGTCGTGACTAAGATCTGTCGCTATTTGAAAAGACTAGTCGAGTCAATGTCCACTCGACTGGAAGATGTGATCGAGATGTGGGGAAGATAGACTACTGTAAATATATTGAATCGTGACTTCTTGTTTTGTTTTTTTTGAACGATTAATTTTTTTAATGTTCTAAGGCAGACGACAGTAAGTGTGTTTTGTATATGTCACGAAACAGATTTTTGTTGAGAATAAAATCTTTTTTTCTTTTTAGTTGCAACCATAATATCTTAGTAAATAATGATAAAGTCATTGTATAATACATTCATGAATCTGATGTTAATTACTCAAATAATCATAAAAGAAAAGGAGCAATTATTTATATTTTGTATCTCTGTCTTAAAAACAAAACAAAAAAGAACATAAAAAAGCATTATGTTGTATTCGACCGCAGGACCTCACGCATAATAGGTCGGAGCGCTACCGTTACGCTATTAAGCAACACAAAGAATACTTGAATTATAACTGTAGATATCAGGCAACGTGGTACAACAACATGTAACGTCGCGTGTCTCCGAATTGTAGCGAAGGTACCCGAAGGGAACTTTGCTTCTGGAGAGCGGCCACTTTTTCTTTTTATAACTGTACTTGTTGTGATCCATGTTGGGATCTTTATTGTGCTCCCTGTCTTTGTTATTGCCATGGTCCTGTAGTGGTCCTTTTCAATCTGAGAGTTCTTATCGCAATCCTGTTCCTTGTTATCCTTATCGTGTCCCAATGTCGTGGCCCCTTTCATGAACATTCTCGTGATGCTCGTGACCCATGTCATGATCTTCGTCGTCGTCCTTGTCTTTGTCCTCATCGTTGTCCTTGTCTTTATCATTGTCATTCTCATAGTTCTTATCGCAGTAGTGGTCCTTGTGATCTCTATCATATGTTGTAGGAGAGTTCAGGGTTAGCTCGCAGGAGATCTGTAGCGTAGTGAGCTTTAGGGCACACCGTTCAATTCCGGGAAGTACAATTAGCACAGATGAGTGACCTGCTTGCGAGGACAATCCTAGTCCATGTCCTCCCCTGACGGGGGACTAAGATAGAACACAGATAATAAATTATTAAAAAAACTTTCCCGATGGAATTACAGGTTGATATTTTAGAATAATAATTTAGAAATGGCAATGAATCAGAATATGCATAAAAAGAAATGTAATAATTTCGACCATATACAACCTATATCGTCTCCTTAGTAATTGAAAAGTAGAAGCGCATCTCACTGTCAGTTTATCACTATTATGAATGAAGATGACCATAAATACAATAATCATGAATAGAGAGAAGGCGTGAGTTCTGAGAAATTCTCATTGGTAGCCTATGATTAACCAGAATCCTGAACTTCTGAAGAAAACATTGTTTACTGATGAGTTACTTTCTGCCTCAGTGCTGCTGTAAATCGTTACAGCTGCCGTGCTATACTCCAGAGAATCCACATTGGATGATAAAAATCCATTCCCAACACTACCAGAAAATAGTGTGTGATCTAGATTATTAAATTTAATAACCACAATACAGAGCCATTTTTCATGAATGGAAATTATAATCTACATCTCCTTTTAAATGTTCTGTAAAATGGGGTTGTTGCAGCTTTTGTAAGTGTATTCCCTGAAAGCCAAGAGCAA
Organism: Periplaneta americana; assembly: GCF_040183065.1. Lineage (NCBI taxonomy): Eukaryota > Metazoa > Arthropoda > Insecta > Blattodea > Blattidae > Periplaneta > Periplaneta americana. The sequence goes on along the minus strand of NC_091121.1, from coordinate 133,695,475 downwards.
TTAAAAATATATCTTTCAAGAAATATGTTGTGTCTACATACTCCAGAAGAGAGGCGCTAAATTACTTGAATAAAGAGTTTTCAAGAAGATGAATTCACAGAAGAGACAGATTTGAATAACCTTTAAAATTTCATGATCTAATCCCATTTGATTTTTTCTTATAGAGTTATTTAAAGAGGAGGGGTCTTATGAAGCAAATCAAAGGCTTAAAACGAGGTATTGGTATCAAATGAGGTTTTTTTTATAAAAACAGCCCATGTCACTTTTTTCGAAAATGAGTTTTCGATGTCATACAATAGATGAAGACTTCTACTACAGACTGGATATATAATTTACATGAAAATCAGCCCATGTCAAGCGTGAGGGCTTGTCAAATATTTGGCGGTTTTATAAAAATGACCCATGTCATTCGTGGTTTCGACTAAAACTGCCCATGTCAATTGACCTTACAATATATACAAGCGCATATCCAAGGAAAAATTTAATATTTCTTCCGGCTAACCTAGATCCGATATTTGCACTCAGTGTGACACTCTCAATCAGCAGATAAATGCAGTAACAAATAATGATGACAAAGTAAAGTTCATGGATGAAAGATAGCTTCATCTTTTAAAGCTGAGTCTTTCTTCAGGTTTAAAAGACTTTACAAACAAAGGACACGAATGAATGTGACAATGTTTTTATTGTTCATAAATTCATAAAATAAAATATTAGCAATGTATATTATTGTAGCCCTGTTATACTTGAATTTTGTAACAAATTATTGTTCGTTTTGTTCAAAAATACATAAAATTAAACATTAACAATGTTTATTGCTTTAATGGTGTAGGCCTAATATTTGAATTTTGTAGTATATTAATGTTTGTTTTGTTCAAAAATACATAAAATAAAATATCACAATGTTTATTACTGTGGTGCTGTATTATTTGAATTTTGTATTAAATTATTGTTTGTTTTGTTAAAAATATAAAAAAAAAATATTATCAATCTTTTTTTGCTGTGGTGGTGTAATATTTGAATTTTGTAATAAATTAATGTTTAAAATAATAATAATAATAATAATAATAATAATAATAATAATAATAATAATAATAATTTATTTATTCAATCTGGCAGAGCTAAGGCCAGTAGGCCTTCTCTTCCGCCGAGCCAGACTCTAATTCTAATTGAATACAATTGCTTACATAGTTATTACATTAATATCTAGACCATAAAACAACATGAAAGTAAATAATGAAAGTTGGATAAGTAATGTTAGTGTTACAATAATAAACATTGGTAAGAAATAGTTATAATAATAATAATAATAATAATAATAATAATAATAATAATAATAATAATAATAATGAAATAATTTAGATATTTATCTGTGATATATATATATATATATATATATATATATATATATAACCATTAAACATTGAGAAACCTGAAACAGCTATTATTGTTAACAAGAATTGTTAGAAAAATATTTCGTTAGCCTATTCTTAAATTGGTTTCATGTCTGACAGTCCCTGACATTACTCGGTAGGGAATTCCAAAGCCGAGGAACAGCCACAGTGAAAGAAGATGAATATGAGGATGTTCAGTGGGAGGGAATGGATAATATTGAGGGTGTAAAACATTACCAATGTATGTTACTGTAGTGCTGTAATATTTGAATTTTGTAATACTTTAATTTTTTCAGCATGAAGAATATCTTAACCTATATTTTTAAATTTTAAGCCAAAATGACCCTTGTCACACATGCCCATCTTCAATAATTTATAATGGACATATTTAGAGATTTAATTAATGCGAATTAACTGTTACCGTACATTATGTCACGTAACCTGTAGAATCATTGTTATAAATATCTTGTTTATATACTGCAGTACATGTAGATTGTTGAAAGTTTTTTACTTCTCCTAAAAAATTAACTTTTTTGACAAGGGCTCTTTTTGTATAAAACCCCTCAAATGCATTAGATTAATGTAACAATATTACTGATGGTGCGATATAATGGATAATTTCCAAGACAGATCTATGAATCGTTTGGCAACAAGAAGAGAGCATATTGAACGATTATTATGATGTCTTATATGTCTGGAGAATACAAACATAAACATACACATGTGGGGTTTCATTTTTTAAATGTAGGCTAATATTATGCATATTCTGCACTAAATGGAAAACTAAGTACAGATTTACAAATTAAATACGTATTTTATTACTGTATTTATTCCAAACAACACTTATAGAAAACATTTTCCAAAAATAAACTTTAAAGTTATAAGCAAGTTTCCAGTTATAAAATTTTCCTTGTATCTGCTAAGTTCTTGTGCTGCTGTTTCTCCCTAATAACTTCGTTCCTTATACTGTCATTTATTACCCTCTTTTTGTCGCGCTGACCATATGACCCCATCCTTACAAACTCTAAATTGGTTTCGGATTAACGAAGATAGACATTTTCATTCTCTTGTTCTCCTTTTCTAGGTTCTTCACACTTATACAACTACTTACCTTACCTCCCGCTTCAATTAGCTATCATCGTATCACACGCATGTAAAATAGCCGCATACTAGCCGTACCAATATTTGAAATATAAACGTATTCATCATCATTTACTATCTCGCTATCGAGGTTGTGTAGTACCCTATCAGTGACATCAGAGATTGTCGGAATTTAACTGTATTAAAAACAGACTTACAAAGCATCTTCTTACTGACGAAGAGAGCGAGCAAGAAGTAAACTGAATATTTTAACCCTTAAATTGACAAAGTATCCTATAGAATACAACAGGTAAATGCTATAATTTTAGTAGAAAAAAAAATTGGTAGGAAAATTAAAATGTCACAATACTATAGGCTAATATTGTACGACATATAAAATATGGACATTGCGATAGTTTTTTTCTTTACAATCCGACAAGGTTTAATAAACTAGTGTGAGAAATGAAGTTTTGCCAATTTAAGGGTTAACATCATTGTAAATGTATCGAAACTTTTATTCTTGTTTCTCAATAAATTTGTAAAATCATTGACTTATTTTTATATGTTTAGTCATAATCATCATAAAACAATCAGGATCTAGGCTCAGTGGCCTGTACCGGTGTCATTGTCCATCCAGTATTCTTCTAACAGGGCAACCTTTCCTTCGTTTTCCTGTTGGATGGCACTTCACTTTCAACATGTAGTCTCCATTTATTGCTGTCATGATGGACTTTGTTCAGGATTGGTTTTCCTTTATGTTCTGATATTGCTGTGTTTGTTTTGTAACCCTTATTTTGCTGTCCGTCTCATGAATTTTATTTCTGCTGCAGTGGTGTAGGATTAATTTTTTTTCGTAGCCCAAGGCTCACACCCATATAGGCTTAATTGTGTGGACATTGTCAAAGTGTTATGTAATTTTAATGTTGTTTGTTTCTCGACTTAGAAAGGTTTTAAGATCTCATTTATTACTCCTGTTATTTTCAGCAGTTTCATGGTCTTGGTAGTGATGTTCTCTTCAGTCTGATAAGATATGAAGCGTCCCAGTTAATTAAAGGTGTTCATCTGCTCAATTATTTATTATTTATGACCATTTTGCTCCTGATTAGATATCTCCCTTTGAAAGGCATAGTTTCAGCTTTGCTACTGGAGAAATTTAATCATTATTTCGTCGTAATTACTTGTAATTTATATATATTGTAGATGTTTGTATTGTCTTTTGAATCTGCTATTACGACTTGGTCATCTGCTAATAAAATTGTTTGGATGTTTTCCTTCCTTGAGATTTTGACTCCCATTGTATCTTCTTGCTTTTATTCTGAGATTGTTTAGTTTATATATACGTTAAATAGAGTGGGAGATACTTGGCGTCTTTGTCTAACAGCAATGTTAACTTGAAATTGGATTTGTTAGTTTTGAATATAAATTTTTTTTATTTCATTCTTTTCAAATATTATTTTTATTAATGCAAATAGTGGATTGGATGTGTTTTTATTTTGTAAAATATTGAATAATAATGGTATTTTGACTTCACTGAAAGCCTTTTCATATTCCAAAAAAAAAGTGTATCTCCAAATTAAACTCTCGTACCGTTTATAGTAATAATATTATGGCAAAAGATGCACCTATGTAAAAGCGACTTTTCTAAATCCTCACTATAAAATTTTTGTGTAAGATTTTAATTTATATTTGGGCATAAATGTTGCAGCAGAAATTCAATAGCCTTACTTATAGGTTTTTTAATTTATTTTAATGTACGCAATTATCCCTTAACTCTGTACAGTTATATCACTCCCAATCTGTGGATATAAAGAGCGAAGTGAAATACTGTATCCCTGTCGTACGCCTTTATCTACGTCTTTCTTGATATTTTACAACAAATTCCACAATTGGGACATCTGGCTGACATCTACGGTTGACCACTAGGATCCAGAATACAAAGCAAAGGTTAACTTAAAAATAAAATAAAACTTGATTTGCGGAGAGAATACAAAACGATGATAAACTTAAAAATAAATTACAATTTGATTAGCGGAGAAACATGAGATAAAAGTGCAACGAATAATTCAAATTAAGTAAATAATAGTATGTACAGTTATACAAGTGACTGTAAAATAGACAACGAATCTCTCAATACCATTTCACAGAATTTTGTTAATGTCCTCACTAGAAAATTTAAGAGAAAGGAGAATGGTTTTGGTTAAATTAAATGAACTTCCCCTAGCGCCAAAAGGAAGTCCTTTCACTTTCCATGTAGTAATATTCATTTTATATCTCTCACTAAAGTGAGGAATAGACATGGATTATGGGGTTAGGTACAGCTTACAGCAGTAACATTTTGGAAATATTCAACAGTTTTTCCTCCATTACTGTATCTTGTGAAATAATGAAAATTAGTATGTGTGAAAGACTGTCCTTCTGCTATATGAAAAAAATATTTTTACGACTAAAAAAAATTATTTACATTTTATTTTTCAAAATTCAGTTCACTGTGCAGTGATGAAGTGTTTCCCCACATAACTCAAAAACTATTCACCATTCTATGATGAAATTTTTTGTGTGTATTTATGCATGTCATGTCTACAATATGATGCAAGATCACGTCTCTACCTATGATAAATTGTCTGATAAAAATAAATTCAGTAAAAAAATCAAATATCAGTATTTTCTTCTAAAACAAAATAAAAAAATATTTATTAAGGAATGTAGTTGAAAGAGAATGATATTGTAAACATGTAAACTGTGATTTTCTTAAATTATTTCAGTTCAATGTAAAAAGAACAGAATTACGTCATAAGCAATCTTTTATTATTCCTATTCCTAGAACTGTTTTTTTCAAGAACTCTCCATTGTTTGTTATATGTAATACTTACAACTCTCTGTCTTTAAACTGTGATTCTCAATATTATTTCAGTTTAACAATTGAAAAATTTCATACAATATTAAAAAGAATTGTATTTCCTTAGATATTTAAATTATGAAGAAGTGTATTATAATGTTTTTACTCTAGTTTCTAAATAATTTTGTATCATTATATTGCCATTTGGCACTAGCATCTATTACCATTATATATTTTCTTTCTTTCGTTTATGTTGTCTGATTTGTTTTTTTTTTCTCTCTCTTATTATGTATTTTGTGTATATATCTATGTAAGCCACCTGTAATTGGAAGCCTGCTTCTGTTGGTGGTGGATTTAAAATGAAATAAAAAATAAAATAAAATGAAATGAGTTTCAGCAAGAAAATAAAAGAGAGAGATAACATGAAAAAATTAACAAGTTTATGAGTTATGAGAGAAACGTTTCATCATTGTACAGTGAACTATCACCATTATGAATTTTGAAAAAAAAAAAATATATATATATATATATATATATATATATATATAAATTTTTTAAATCGAAAAATATATAGCAGAAGAACAGTGTTTTACATATTATACCAATTTTCATTATTGTACAAGATACAGTAATGAAGGAAAAAAAATGTTGGCTATTTCCAAAAATTTTACTGCTGTAAGCTGTACTTAACCCCTTAGAGCCACCGGAGTAGCTCGGTTGGCTAAAGCGTTTGCCTGATGATCAGAAGTTGCGTTCGGGCGCGGGTTCGATTCCCGCTTCGGCTGATTATTTGATTGAATTTTTTCCGAAGTTTTCCCCAACCGTATGGAAAATGTCAGGTTCTATGAAGAATCCTCGGTCTCATCTCGCCAAATAACATCTCGCTATCACCAATTCCATCGACCCTAAATAACCTATAGTTGATACAGCTTCGTAAAAATAACCGAGTAAAACAATATATGGATTGGAAATAGACTTCTTTTCATCGTTAACGTTATTGGCTTGTTGATCATCCTTCTCAAAACGGACAGTCGAGGCAAGAATGAGGCTTCTTTGATTCCGGAGATCGATGGCTATAATGTCTGCTCTTCTGGTTGACCCACTCACATCCAAGCAGTGCACTTCTTCGAAATAATTAATAATTATGATTTTTTACAATGTATTTTCCTATTACCTTTGGTTAGGCCTATATTTTTATAAATGGTGGAAGAATTCTCTACAACAATAATCGTAACAGATCAATATAGCTATGAGAAGATGATGTATTTAAAATACGAAAATATGTCCTATTTCATTTCATCTTTCACTCTTAGGGAAAGTGAAAGCATTTTAAGATAATTTGAGGAGAAAGGAAAAATAATAGGTAGATGAAACGGTAAGAAAAGAAAGAGAACGGAAGGTAGAAGAGTTTGAATCGACTGTAGTTATAGCCTCCCTTCCCTTTCCTTCCCCCTCTTCCCCCCTGCCCTTCTACTCGCTGGTCCGCAATCTATACAAACCACTAACAAGTTATCTTGGAATCCGGATAAGTTTATGTATAGAAAGCGGGAATCTAATTAAAACCAGAGTTGCAACAACTTTTCAATCTGTAATGAAATCGTCAATTTCAACTTCACTTTATGTTTATATACACATTCAAACCCTCTCCCGCCTAAACTCCACAAACAGTTTTATTCATACAAACAGTTGGATGTAATCGGACAGAAATCTACCTAAAGTAAATCATAGTCTAATGTTAGTAGGAGTTCTAGAAATCGTAACATATAATCACTTATAACCATTTCAAGGTCAAAACAACTTTGGAATAATAGAACAGCGGATTGTTTCTCGTCGATGTGGTTAATTTTGACCCAAATAATATTTTTGTTAAATTTCATTTTACTTATTCCTCATTCAGTCTTTCTGTTCCAGTCTCTTTAGAGATTAATTTCATTTTACATTTTCCAATATATTTTCTGTTTCGCGGTTTATAAAATCAACTACCAAAGTAAATGTTTTCTTTCAAATTTTGGTATGCACTGGTATCACTGGATTACTTTTCAACCCCGAATAATTACATGAACATATTTCTAGAACATGGATTTCATTAATATTCAAATGCTATTACTAGACCTGCTTTCGAAGCATGTCTTGATCACATTTATTTTATCTATCTGATACTTTTCCAATTCACTGCGGGCTAAACCAAGGAGATGCACTATCACCTTTACTTTTTAACTTCGCTCTAGAATATCCATTAGGAAAGTTCAGGATGACAGACAGGATTTGAATTTGAACGGGTTACATCAGCTTCTTGTTTATACGGATGAAGTGAATATGTTAGGAGACAATCCAGAAACGATTAGAGAAAGCTTGGAAATTTTACTTCAAGCAAGTAAAGCGATAGGTTTGGAAGGGAATCCCGAAAAGACAAAGTTTATGATTATGTCTCGTGACTAGAATATTGTATAAATTATAAAAATTGGAGATTGATCCTTCGTAGGGGTGGAAAAATTCGAATATCTTGGAGCAATAGAAAGAAATATAAATGACACTCGGGATGACATTAAACGCAGAATAAATATGGGAAATGCCTGTTATTATTCTGTTGTGAAGCTTTTGTCATCTAGTCTGCTATCAAAAAATCTGAAAGTTAGAATTTATAGAATAATTATATAAGCGGTTGATCTGTATGGTTGTGAAACTTGGACTCTCACTTTGAGAGAGGAACAGAGATTAAGGGTGTTTGAGAATAAGATTAGGAAAATATTTGGGGCTAAGAGAGATGAAGTTATATGAGAATGGAGAAAGTTATACAACGCAGAACTGCACGCATTGTATTCTTCACCTGATAATTAGGAACATTAAATCCAGACGTTTAAAATGGACAGGGCAATGTAGTACGTATGGGCGAATCCAGAAATGCATATAGAGTGTTAGTTGGGAGACCGGAGGGAAAAAACCTTTGGGGAGGCCGAGACGTAGATGGTTGGATAATATTAAAATGGATTTGAGGGAGGTGGAATGTGATGGTAGAGAATCGATTAATCTTGCACAGGATAGGGACCGATGACGAGCTTGTGTGAGGTCGGCAATGAACCATGGGGTTCCTTCAAGCCATTTATAAGTAAGTAATAATGGTTGGCAACTCGCTCTTGAAGTATACTGTAGTGCAATTACAGACCACTTCGTTGTCTTTCCTATATACTTAATTCTGCTATTGATTCTGTGAACAATTTTACAGATTTTTGTTTCAAACAAATTCAAAACATTAACTAAAAACTCTAAAATGCTAATAATGCTATAATATGAGTCTCGGTTCTCAATTGTCAAGATTCTGACTACAGTCTCCAACTATTGCATGATATTTTGAGATGTCATAAATAACAATTAAATTAGTACTTATAAATATTTACTTAGTAAACATAAAAAATAAAACCTTGGATAACTCTAGGGATAGTATAATCAATACAGAACAGTTAGAAATTAGCAAAAAGCTAACAAAACAGCCATTTAATTTAGAAATAAAAACAAATAATATAAATTAAAAAAATTATTTTCAATAGTTATAAAAATTCGAAAACAGCATATTACGCGCGTAAAATAAAAACACATTCCAGTTATCATAAGAACATTTGGTTTACTATAAAGATGCTATTAACAACAACAGATATGAGATTGATAAAATACATGGTATTATTTCCACTGGTGACATAATTTATTAATGGCAAAAACTAATTGCAAAATAATTTAATAAGTATTTTTCTAAAATAGGAAATGAAATCGCGTGACCATTCGCAACAAAGAATCAATATCCGATAAATATATAAATACACCATCTTTCTTATTACCGAAATTTATTTAATTTCTATTAGAAATTAATCAATGGGTGCATAAACAATCTCAGTTCAAAAAAGTAAATTTTACAGCAGGGATATAAAACAATTTTTCACCTAAACTGAATGCATATCTTCAATATTAATCTTCTATATTGGGCTACTTTAAGCATAAAATTCAGGATGATAATTTTATTGCTATTTTCTGCAATTTCTTTGGACTCATGTTGCTTTTGCAGGATGGGATTTTTAAAGAAAAATTAATATAAATTCATATTGTCAGTAGGGTGAACTGACATCCGAATTTCACTTGGACAGCTTACTTTTATTACTTTGCCCAATGTCCCGAGTGGACAGTCAGGACGTCTTTCCGTTCGGATTTAAAAAAAATTGCACTTTAATGAGGAATTAATTGTTTGATAATCCATATTTATAACACGAAACTGCTTTATTTTTCAAGAAATAACATGATGTGAAAATCACTTGATTCAAAGTGTGGTTGTAAAAATGGTTAAGCCTATCTGCGTCTACGTGGTGAACATCGTAATAGTTTAGGATTTTTCTTTCGCGCAAGTTGGATACTGTGTTAAATTCGTCTAGTCTGCAGTGCTGCCTACTGTGCTGGAATTACATTCCGCATAGCTCTAATTCCTGGTTGAGTGTAAGAGAAGGCCTAACGGCCTTAACTCTGCCAGGTTAAATAAAGCCATTATTATTATTATTATTATTATTATTATTATTATTATTATTATTATTATTATTATTTGAGCGGAGTTTTGTTCCTAGTTATATTTTCTTGCTTTGTAGTTGACAGCATGCAAGTTTAGCGTTCCTAGTTATTTGTAATAAATGGTAATTAACATTATCCGGTTCCATCATTCCGTTGGCGTTATCCTCATGTTTACCATTTAAGTTTTTTCTCTTTTTTCTTATGTTTTGTGTTATTATAGTGCATTTACAGCATTTCTCTAGTTCAGCATAAAGTGCCAAAAGGAAAGTATAAAATCCAAAACGAGTGGTGTAAGATGAAATTTCTAAATATAGTCGTGTAAGTAAAAGCCACGTGTTTTGTATATTATGCAAATGTGATGTTGATTGTTCTAACAAAGATAAAGGTAACATAAACCAACATATTTACAGACACAAAAATATAAACTGAACAGACATTTCTTGGTTTCTAGCTCATGCATTGATTAGTTTTTGAAGCCAACTATTCCAACCATTACTGATGAAACAATAGTATCAGAATTGACCTTGGTGTATGCTGTTGACATCTACCGTCTGTTGCATAAATAACATCAATCTAGGACATGTTTTTGCAAAGAACATGAAAATTAATGTGCTCGCTTACCCGTTTGAAATATTAGGACTCATGATATTTATGCATCAAGACATGCATCTACTACATACCAATACTGCACAACACTTAACTCAATTTCGATTAAAAAAATGGACACATGTTGTTTATGCAACTCTCGATTCAAATAATTTCAAGAACGACACTTCACCAGGGCTAGATGGAATTACATCTAAAACATTAAAAACTATCATAGAACCATTAGCAAATCTCTTTATCATATATGATTGGTGAATTTGCAAAACGACTTAAGTCCACATTTTGGGGATTTTGAGTTGAGAGTATGATTATGTTACTGTGTGCAAGGTGCATCGTTTGTAGCAGAATGACTTTAATCCACGACTTTTGTATAGTTTTCTTAACAGAAGAATGTTCGGTTAAGGGGTAAAACGACTTTAGTCCTAGACTTAAGTTGTTTTGTCTGTCAAGTACTGAAGAAACTTACATAATATGTAATTTTAATCATACAATCAGCTGACAAAATATTTTTTGTCTATTGTTATTAGTAATTATGTAGTTGAGAAAATTTATTACGTTTGAAGAACAGAGCATGAAAATGAAAAGCAATATGCTCATTAGCAATATGCTAACCTTGTACCTGAAGAAAAAGTATTGCAAAATGGAGCTAAGTTAAGCATCGAGAGAGGGATTTTCTTGCTGTCAAATATGATTAGGCCTACATGAAAAATGTATGCTTGCCTAAACACCAGTTCAGGATATATACTACTATCGCCAGCTTACCGACCCAGCTTTCTCTGTGCACAACATGAAAACTAGTGAAATATCCTTTTGTGTCCACCATGAGGGAGAGGTCAAGAAAAGTCTTAATGAGGTAGGTAATTTTCTCCTACACACTATTTCAATAACAATGTTACATCCATGATATTAAAGAACTGTGTTTGTCTTGCAGACAGTTGTCTTGGACAAAATAAGAACAACACACTAATCAAATTCTTAATGGCAATAAGTGCTCTGAAACATTTCTTCAACATCATACTTTTCTCCATCAGAGGTCTGTGCTCTTCTGTTTAAAAAAACTGTTAAAAATAATGTTGTTCAACAATAATTGCAATAAGGTTATTTTATGATTTTGGTATAAATACATTTAGTTAAACATGTTTATATGTAAGTAACCTAACAATTATGATGCAGGATTAAAGTTAATTTGCAGAACAACTCGCGGGTGCTCGTGTAAACGGGGTTAAGTTGATTTGGATAAACTGGAATAAGTATAGATTTGAACTATCCACAATTACTGTTCTCTTGTGTTAAAGGGGTTAAGTCATTCTTCCATCTATGATGCAGTTACAGTGCTCCATATTTTGTGACAAAGGGGTTTTGTTCAGTACCGAAGGAGAGAAGTTTACATACCTTGCAATTTGACTTAACCCCCTTTACACGAGCACCCGCGAACTTAAGTTCTGAAGATAATTAAATTTTTTACGACCTGAAGAAGAGTAAAAAAGTATGCATTTTATACTAAAATTATTTCTCTTACATATAAAAAAAATTGTTGAAACAATATATGGTTCAGCGAGGCCAAAAACAGTTTTCTTTAATTTTCTCAAAACTACTTCAAGGGACTTAAGTCGTTTTGCAAATTCACCATTTTTATTTAATCTGTGCTTATTAAAAGAAGCATTACCTATGAAATTCTTCAAACAGGCATTTTTTTACCAATATTTAAAGTCGGAAACAAGAAAGAATTAAATAATTATACACCAATGTCTCTCATGCCTGTAATTTTAAAAATATTAATAAAACGTATTATAAAAATTGCATTGCTTGTGAATGTAATAATTTTTAATAATGATGTACAATTAATAACAATTATTGTGTTAAATCGTCATTGCATTAATTCTCCGCTATCGACCAACAAATCAAATTATTTAGAAACGGACATGTTTATCTGTATGTAGCATCGTATCTTTCTCAAGTCCGGATCTTTTGTTTTCTTGGTAGTAACTTTCCTCAGAGGATAAGTATGTCTAGGTGTAAACACAGCATTAAAATTTTTCTTACCGATAATGCAATAATTGTATGAGAAGATAAGATTCCACTAATTCATTCACCTGCCATTATTGTACCTTTAATCTCTGACACGTATTCAAAATAGTGCAATTTTGAAATATAAAAATTGTTTCCCCTCATCTCGATCAAATGTCATGTTTTTGAATAGATTTCAGTTCTCTTGAAATTGAGGAGCTGCTAAGTTTTGAAGTCCAATATTTTCATTCAATTATATTCATGAAAGTGACAGTAATGTAATATTTTTTTAGGAGTTACAAAGAAGTTCACATAACTTTCTAGGAGTACATGGTGAGTCACGTTTCTTGATCTGATGTTTTGTTGTAGCATAATTGCTATCATATTGCAGATACAAATCACATCTTTGTGGACAACTAAATTATACAAGGTGTAACAACTTTAATGTTTAGAATTTCTGGAACATGTTCCCTGACACGTTCTACGTCGATTAAACCTAACATACCTATATCCAAAGTTCTATAGGTTTGGAGTAGTTGTACTCCAAAGTTAAATACATTTGAGTTTAATTTTATCGCTGAATACTCCAAAGTTAAATACATTTGAGTTTAATTTTATCGTTGAATACTGAAAGAAGTAACACCAATTTCCGAAAGTGACATGTCTATGTCATTATTTTTATTATTACCATATTACATTTTAATATCAACTACTTGTGAGTATGAAAGAAGCAGTGCAAAGTTGAAAAAAAATATCCTTAAGATTCCATACACTGTACTTCTTGCGGAAAATGTGATTAATTCTGTCTCTGCTCGAAATGTCCTCCTTGAACGGCAATATGGTTCTCGGCTCTACGCAGAAGTCCATTTGTGGCTGATTGAATGGTACGAAGGCTGTTTTTTTTTAATTCAGAAGCAGCAATGATTCTGTTTCGCAACTGTTCACGTGTGTCAACTTCTGTTGCATACACCATTCTTTTCACATCACCCTATAGGTAATAATCCAAAGGCGTTAAACCAGGTGACCTTGGAGGCCATGCTTGAGGACCACCACGACCTATCCAGCGATTGAAAAAATGTTCATTCAAAAAGTTTCACACACGGAGAGAGAAGTGAGTAGGATGACCATCATGTTGGAAGTACATGTCGTGTCTCACAGCCAACGGATCATCTTCCAGCAAACCTGGTAAAAATAATTCATAAACTTCTTCTGTTACATTGTGATCGAAGAGGAATGGGCCTATAAGTCTGTCGTTTAGCATACCGCACCACACGTTAATAGAAAATCGATGTTGAAAATGTCTTTCACTTATTGCATTCGGGTTTTCATATGCCCATGTATGACTATTTCGAAAATTAGTTATGCCATTTCTGGTGAATGTAGCCTCATCAGTGAACAAAATCTTTGCAACCAATTGGGGTTCAATCGTTAACCAGTTACATAAATTCAAACGAGGAGCCAAATCTTGTGGCTCAAGATGCTGTACTCCTTGGTCGTGATACGGATAGAAACATTCCTTATGTAGTGTTCTCCATACCTTCATATGATTTACACCGAGCAGTGCAGCAATCCTCCGTGTACTTAACCGTGGATTTTCGTCTACAATATCAATAATCATGTCTTGTACCTGTGCCTGTTCTTGTCGTTGTGCATTCTCCTTCTTCACACAAGCGCTTGGAAGTGACCAGACTGTGAAATTTGCCAATAGGCACGTGAAAATATCTGTGCACTAGGAATCCTACGATTTGGGAACCGTCCTTGATATGCCAAAACAGCTGCTGTTGCATTGCCATCACATAGTCCATACACATAAACTATGTCGGCGTATTCCTGATGTGTGTACACAAAAGGCATGTTTTAATAGTCAAAACTCAATAAGAAGACTAGTCACAATACGGTTTATTTTTCCCACAACTGTTATTTTAAACTGTTGTCTGTTTCGTTTCCTTAGCAATCTAAACAATTTTAATTTAATTTATCTTAAAAGTAAAATTTCCTTCATACACAGCATTTCAAATATTTCTTATGTATCTCTACTTGTAATGCCATAAAATAGGCCTTTTATAAACGATATAATGCTTGGAGTTGCAAGAAGTTCTATTTTTTACAGCTCTGTTATCTCTGTAACCTCTCAATTTCGGATATAGGTATGTTAGGTTTAATCAACGTAGAACGTGTCAGGGAACATGTTCCTGAAATTCTAAACATTAAAATTGTTACACCCTGTATTTTTAAATTCCAAGAATCAGAAATCCCAAAGCAGAACTAGCAAATTGTGTGATTTTTAAACTAACCAAGGTAGTTAGCAGAAAATAAATTAAGAATTCAGTTTCAGGGGACACATTCTTTAGTATAATGAAATAAAAATAAGTCATCGTTAAGATCCTTTATGCGCTTTACCTTCATGAGAACGATAATACTGTTACTATGTCATTGCAGTTTTCATATTGTAAATAAAAATACATTGACAGTCAATAGTATCAATTAAAAATCTCTCTTGCACAGGAATTTCAGTGAGTTCCAAGTGCTACATGAAATCGAAAATGAAACGAAGGATTTTATTGTGAAATTTCTCTCGAATTTTATTAACTCTCTTTGACATCTTTTCATGGACCATAAGTTCAGTAAATACGTTCATATATATTGATATCTTTGAAGTTGATACTTTGTATTTGTACCTTCATTTCACATGACCATTAACAGCTAAAAGATAATACAACAATAAACTCTACCTATGCATACTATGTGTGAGTATATGCTTCATTCTCAAAACGCACAGACGAACTGCAGAGGTCTACTTGTTAGTACCATTTTTATCCTTAAACGTGATTAATATATTTGTATCATGAGCAAACAAAACTGTTTTAGCAAGAGATACAATATCTGAGAGATCATTAATATGTAACAAAAAGTACCTACTGGTCTTAGAATTGAGCCTGGGGGATACCGTGTTTCAGGGAGGTGGAAATGGAGTGTATCGAATTTATTTATTCAAATAGTTTCCGATTATTAAGACTAAAATATTTTTAACTAGTTACCTGCTAGGCCTCTTATGCAATTATAACTTATCTGTTAATAGAAATAGATATGAAGCTATTAAAATAATATAATTGCATAATTGTAATTAGATTTGTTGGTTGTTTATATAATTTTATTCAACTATTTATTATTTCATTTTCTGTATTATAAATATTTTCGTGAATTATAATTTCTGTATTTTTAATTGTTGGGTTAAAGTTGATGAGTACTGTTATATTAAATAGTTAACCATGTCAAAGAATTTACAGAGGTCTGTAAAGGCTCCACGACTATTTTCTTCGTATCATTTGCTTCAAGAAGATTTTGCATGAAGGATAAAGGAACATAATGTATTGTTCATATTATAATGAATTGAATTTTGCTATTTTTTCTTAAATCTGGAAAGATTCCTGCTAATAAGTAGCTGTTATGTATACATCAGCCAGGGGCACAAAAATGATAGATGCACAACTCTTTTACAGAATCTAGTATTCCTTCATCACAGCCTGAAATTGTATTTGTCACTGTGTAGTTCTGATAGTTTTTTATTAACAGCGGATAGACAAATTGTTTTTGAAAATGTGTATTGGTGTAGATGATGATGGGGTCATCTTTTGATATAGGTTTTCTGCCATATTGGTAATGTATTCATTGAAAATTTCTGCTACCTCCTTTGGATCTCTTAAGTGTAGTTTTGTACATTTATGTGGATATTTTCTATGCCTTTTTACTTTTTTTACCTGTTCCTTTATTTATTACTCCTAAGATAATGTTATCCTAACTTTCAGGTTTTAAAATTAAATTGCTGTTATATAATTTTTGCGTCTAGGATAACTTTTCTGGTGATAGGAGTCCAGTTATTTAAATATATTTTGAAGTCCTGGTTGACTTTAGTTTTATTTATTACAGTTCTTTTCTCTTACACTAGTCTAGGATACCTAGCCTTATATAATATAAATTCTAAATTATAGACATCAGCTCAAAGAATTTTGAGTGACCACAAGGGTCCTGAATACAATAAACATGTACAATATAATGTGATGTGATATATTAAAGAAAAAAGAAAGTTAATTGTTGAAGACAAATAGAAGTTGATTAATTGAAATAGAGATGATGATGTAATATTTGAAGAGAATCCTTGATAATATTTATAAGAATAGACATTACATAATCAAAAGGAATGTGAAGTTAGTTAAGATTTGATGTGAATTTTGTGATTGAACCTCTATTGCCAAACAGCAAACCAATGACGGACCATTGTTTAAGAGGGACGTTGTTTTTTCTTTTTAGCATTGTTGTGTTGACAAATTTTTAGTTTTAGGACTGTCTGATTGAAGTTCTGAGCGACTATGTTCAAGAATTTTGTTGTTTTTAAGATCAATATCGCATTCATGAATTATATTGTACCAACTTTCCTTTCATAAGAGGTGTTTGAAATGTTCAGTAACTTCTTTTCTATATAGACTATTAATTGTAAATGATTCCTTTAAGCCTTTAAGATAACCTGGGATTTTTAGGACAAAATGTACTCGTAGAAGAACCCCATTATGACCTGATAACTCTATCAAGTAAGTTGATATTTTGTTTTGGGCAGAGGAAGAGAGTTTTAACTATAATATTATTATTTGTTACAAACACGTACCGCAGAGTTCGAAGTTTTGTATTGCACAAAACTACTTTCTTGTTCCTTTAACAATGTTCCGTCAGGTATACGACTTTCACATGTTTCAAGCTACTATATACGATTATTCAAGTTAATGCAATTTGTTTCTGATACAGTGCAGATGTTCGTACAGTAATAATATTTTGTTAGAAAATGTTCGGGATATCTACAATGAAAAATAAAAACAAACATTTCTCCTATTTTAATTTCAAAGAAATTCAGGCGCATCATTTTAACGTAGGCATATATTTATCAGCTGAAACAAGGGTAAAAGAAAAAATTATTACGGCAAACATTTCAAATGTACCTACATAAATGACATATTATTTGAGAACAGAGACTTGATGTAATTTTTGTCTTTCTCGTTTTATTATAATTCTAACACTCACTCATAATAAATCATAGTCAGTATTGATACTAATTTTGTTTTTTTTTTATTTCTTCATTCAATTCATTCAATCTTCTTCAACTTGGTGAGGTTGCCAAAGACAAAGAATGTTAAACAGTAACATTTAAGATGACATTAAAAGTGTGTTAAAAGAAGTTTGTTTACAATAAACTAAAATTTACAGTAGATCATATTTCACATAATGAACATTTGCAGTAAAATAAAAAATACAGATAAAAATAGAATGAGAAAATTAAAATTGAATTTAAATACGAATGTCACCGTAAAATCTACAGAGAACCCTTCAAGGCTATCATAGAAATTTCCTTAATTGTTGTTGTTGGGACTCTTAAATTTATGACAGAACGACACGAATTGTTTTGTTAGGGTTCCTCTAGCGCCCATATTAATCCGATGACTTCTATATCCCTGAGTTTATATGAAGTTTTGGAATAAGGGATAGTTGGTTCATAAATTGTCCTTTTCTCTAGATTAACCCTCCTCGGGTTGATTCTGATGCGTCTCGAATCTGATGGTCGGATCCAGAATATAACCTTTTGTCTCTCCAGGTTTAAATGTTATAATATCAATAAGCCGATGACTTCCAGTATCCGCTATTCCATGGACTTCTTCATAGGTAGTGTAGCCATTGGACTTAAGACATATTGCGATTATAGATCTGATCTTGTGAGGTCTGCTGTTACGAAGAGTTTCGCCAAATGGGCATGAACCCAAGACATAAGCCAAAGTTTCAACCTCACTGTGGCATCGCCTACAGTGGTTATTGTCTTCAATTATGCCTGGAACAGCACGTAGGCCTACAGGAGCAACATTACCGGTCATCTTTAGCGCATCTCTCCACTCGGAGCTAGAAAGGCCTGTATGATGTCTGACCCAGCTGTTTGCGGGAGTGAAGTCTTGATATAAGCTGATCCCTTTACCTTTCTGTGGCAGTTGACACCATTTATTAAATTCTTCAAGGCGCAAAATTTTTCTGACTTTTTTTGAGTCAATTAGACCTCTTTTGTTCTTAATGGTGTTTGGGGAGATCAAATTTTTATCCATAGGTAACTCACTATTACTGAATTGAAATATGATTTATAATATTAATATATGTGCAATACATACAAGATATTATAGTTGAGTAGAGGCATTTGTAACATGATATCCACGTAAGAAAGTATTAAATAAATTTTTAGGTAGTGACATATGAAGTACTTTTACAGTATCTTCTGTGATTAAAAAAATATATTCCTTGGATACACAAAATGTAGGTTATTTTACAATATTCTAAACAGTTTTAATGTATACTTTGTTGTTGACGGAACTTCTCTTAGAGATGGAGATGATGAAGGGATAACTAAACATATTTGTTTTCATAACTCTGAAAGGAAATCTTGTAAAAAGAATAAACCTCATTAATACCTTCTCCCCTCCTTTATTATCATTATATTACACCAAATGCCTTTATCACCAATTATGCCTAATATCAGGAGAGAACTTCTAGGCTTTTAACAGGGAATTGTTAGGAAGGCTATAGAAATCCCGCAAATTACATGTCACACCCCTAATTTTATCATCCCTTAACAGTGGACCGGAGGGTAATAAGAAGGGGTGGTATCTGGATAAAGAAGATAGTTGGCAATACGAATAAAGAGGGTCGGTGTGAAGTATATGCCTCCCATGAGACTTATATAAGGCCGCCCGACACCTTAATAGAATGGAAGTAGCGTTTTGGTTAAGAGCCCCATCCCCTTCCCGTTCTCCCTCTTTCCGAACCAGCATAATATCATTATAACTGTACCTTCACTGTACAGTATATGGCTTGGGGCAGAGATACGCTGTAAAAAGCTGATTCATATGGAAATAAAAGTAATAATGCAAAGTAGTAAAACCAGGAACCTTCCCAACTAGGTAATCGGGAGAAACAAATCCCAGGGGAAGGATTAACCAGCGTCGCGGTTATCCTTATGAAAATCAAGAAACATATTCCTTCCGTATCCCTGCTTCTCTCTGAAATGTCAATGACAAGTAAAATAACATGAGGACCATGAACACCACAATCACTAAAATTAACTGCACCTCTAGAACCACTACCATCGTTATTACTTCAACCAATATTACCACCAAGAATACCTATGTGCTCACCGTGGCAGACTTTCTTAAGGGGTTAGGTACAGCTTAGAGCAGTAAAATTTTTTTGGAAATATTCAACTTTTTTTTTTCTCCTTACTGCATCTTGTATAATAATGAAAATTGGTGTGCGTAAAACACTGTCCTTCTGCTATATGAAAAGAATACTTTTATGATTTAAAAAAAATAGAGTTATGATTTTTTAATTCAAAATGGTGGCAGTTCACTGAGCAGTGATGAAGCGCTTCCCTCATAACTCATAAACTTGTTAACTTCATTATTCTCTCTGTTTTATTTTATTGCTGAAACTCATGTTTACAATATCATGCTCTTTCAACAACATTCCTTAATACATAATATTTTTTATATTTTGTGTTAGAAGAAAATACTAATATTTGACCGTTTTTTTAAATTAATTTATTTTTTATCAGACAATCTATCTTGCGTCATATTGTAGATATGGCATGCATAAATACACACAAAAAGTTCATCACAGAATGTTGGATAGTTTAGTTATGTGGGAAACGCTTCATCACTGCACAGTAAACTGAATTTTGAAAAAAAAAAAAATAAATGTGAATAATTTTTTTTAATCGTAAATATATATATTTTTTTCAAATAACACAATGACAGTGTTTTACACGTACTAATTTCCATTTTTGTACAAGATTCAGTAATGGAGAAAAAAAAATGTCAAATATTTCCAAAATGTTACTACTGTAAGCTGTATCTAACCCCTTGAAGGAATCTATATCTCTCAAAAGTCGCGTTAAAATCTTAGCTCTGAAAACAATCCTATATAGGCCTGCAATCCTGACTTTTTTTTTAATATTTCCTTCTTGTGAATAAAGGAATAAGTGATATATATCTTTCGTCCACAGATTGTTTGTGACAATCTGAAGTCTCTGCTGAACTTTTAAGAGATGATAAAAATAAAGCTTCCAAACGAAAATGATGCTTCGGTACGTTTTCCCGGCCCAATTCCCTTTCCAGTTTTAATCACTTCTCTATTCCTCTATAACTCACAGTTACCTATATCATAATGGCTCACAATTGTTATTAATGGAGATAAGTTCACTTCGGCGTCGAGGGCCGAACCCGGGACTCCCTGTTTTATGCACTGGGTGCCCAACCACTGAGCTACGCAGAAGTTCAACCCACCGCACCGGATCGAATCTTTCTCCTTTGGTTCTTTTCCCTTATTGGCCTTACTCATGTTCAACTTATATTGGGACAACATTTTATTTTTACTTCAATTTTTACTGTACCTGGGTTTTTCAATGTACTTCACTCCCACCTCTTCTATTAATGAAGTTCCAACTGCCCTCCACACAGAACCAAGGTCGCATATAGTAAACAGTACTGAGTTAGTGAGTAAAGTACGTTCCAGAAATATGTACGCGTTTTCCAGTGACGAAAGAGCTTTCAATATTGAATCATATTTTCGCATAGGTAGTGTCGTCCGTTTGCCTACGTCGGATCTCGATTTCCCCCACCTGCTTCTCCTCGCCCCTCTGCAAAGTCTAGTGGCTGGGCTGTCTTAGCTCTTTTCTGGAAACATTAATTTCTGTCAGGAATTTGACGCCTACGTAATATTATAAAACTGTTTAAAATAACTTAAATAAAAGGGCCTCGTTAATTAATTATCACGTGATTTTCCCCCTTTCTAAGATCCTGCAACATAACCACTTGGACGGACAGTAGATAGCATGTCTGAGTAATTTCATCTGTGCGAGTCGGGCAGAAGTGAAGATTGAATTTACAATACATAAGGTACTCTTTTATAGAGTAGGTACAAAATTATTTTAACATGAGTTACTAGTACGAAGTATGAAACTGGTAATTGGAATTAGATGCACTAGTATATAGTGCGATAATATACACAAAATAACTGAAGCCTCTATCGAAATGAACGGCCACCATTATCAAAAATGTGTTTAAATATCCGTACTATAATTATTTTTCAATTTAACATCATACTTTATATTGTACGCTAATGTGCTGTATACAGTATAATATACACTGCACAATGAGTACGTTCCAATGCATAGCTCAGTTAGTGAGTAAAAACACTCACTGTTAAAACTGTACTATATTTTGATTGAACAAAAAGCAAATGAAAATTATGAAACTCAAAATTGTGATATTTCCTACTTTACGTAAATGGATGAATTACTTTTCTTCCCTCCTATACCTAGTAAAGTGATTTGTTTGTATTTTACGCCATTATCATCGAACTCCAGTCGTGGAAGGGGGTAGCAAAGGGTGTTTTCGGTTCTCAATCATTAATCCAAAGGTATAGCCAGGTTAATATTAAAAGTGTTATTAAAAATGAAATGAAGTCCCTGTATATTGACACATAGGCCCATATGAAGTCAACAGTCATCTCTGAGTGACTTGGTGGCCGAGATTACACAGTATATGCACTGTTAGGCAAACTATCTATGTAAAGATTAATTTTTTGGTCCGTTTCTCCAGTAATAACAAATGAAGAGTCCACTGCAAGAATGATGGATATCATTCGGAATACATTTTGCAGGAGAAGCAATTGAAAGTTTGAAATGCTTAGCGCTCAAAGCTTAACTGTGATTCTCCGATCATTACTGGACAATGACTATCAGTGTTAATGCCATATAACTCTATATGTACACTCTATATATCTTAAGCTATGCATTGACAGTCTTGGTTCATTTTCGACAAGAAAGTGACATCTATCATTCTTGCAGTGGACTCTTCAAATGGTAACCCTCACACATAATTCTGTAGGACCAAAAAATTAATCTCTACATAGATTATTCGCCTAACAGTGCATATACTGTAGGAGTCCCGGCCGCCAAGTCACTCAAATGAGTGCGCTCCTTGTGTGATGACTGTTTATTTAATATAGGCCTATAATGTTTGCCAATATAGGCCTAGAAGTCAAACATGGAGTAAGGCCAATAAGAGAAAAGAACCAAAAGAGAAAGATTTGATCCGGTGCGGTGGGTTGAACTTCGGCGTAGCACAGTGGTTAGAGCACCCAGTGCGTAGAACTAGGGGTCCCGTGTTCGATCCTCGGAGCCGGAGCGAACGTTTCTTCATTAATAACAAATGATAACCATCACAGATAATTCTGTAGGACCAAAAAATTAATCTTTACATGATGGCTAAAGTTTAGTGAAAATTACTCTACCTTTACAATATTTCTATAGCCTTTTAATGGAAGTACTAAAGTGAGCGTCCTACAAAGTAAATTACAACAGCAACTTCTACGCTTGAGTCTTGAGGAAGTGTGATTACTTTACGCATACAAATAGAAGAGCACGACTGTCTCGAGAAGTTTTCTAATAGACGAAACATAAAAACGACACGTTCTCGGTGGTTTGTTGCTAACGATACTTCACATTTACGTACTTACTTACTTATGACTTTCAAGGAACCCGCAGGATCATTGCCACCCTCACATAAGCCCGCCATCGGTCCCTATCCTGTGCAAGATTTATCAGCTTTGAAAATTTTGAGAATAGACCTTGGAGTTTCAACGAGTGACAAAAATTTTACAGTGGTTTTATTCCCCAGAGTAATTAAGTCTGTGTCCACATATAGCAAATCAAAGAATGTAAGAGTGCATCAGTTTATTGACCACCATACCACCTGTTCGCGGGCAAATGTCTCTGCGAATGAGAGTAACTGAGACAACAGCTTTCTCTTCACGTTTTGTAGAAAGGACAAAAGTGAATGTGACAAGAATAAACTAATTTAGAAATATTAGCGGAGGCAGAATAAACAAATGGCAGGAAGTTGCTTTGGTTGAACAGTGAACTAGATGCCTCCGAAATAATCTTATATTTTGCATCGGATTTTGATGAATGGAACCGGTTAAACTGTATACTGTCGCTACCACGATCTTCTAAATGCAAAAATTACAACATTTTAGTACCGGTAAGTAAAAGTAGCTTTGTAAAATCAGCGAAACAAGTTATAAACGTTCAAATTTTGTAATATATTAGGTAAGAAATTATTTTATAAGTAAATTAGTGTTAAGGCTGAAGGAATATCCATATATCTAATTCTGATAATTTCAGTATTATACGAGGGTAACTATCGGTGCTCGACTCCGGACTCATTTCACCGGCATTAACACCTTCATCTCATTCAGACGCAAAATAACCTGAGACGTTGATAAAGCGTCATAAAATAACCTATTTTGAAAAAACCACACACAATACGCTTCTGCGACTATACAGAGTGATTCAAAATCTCTTCGACAAACTTTGAGGGGTGATAGATCTAACAATAAGGCTATGTCTTTTGACGCGTCGTTTCGAAGTTATCGTTGAAAATGTTTTTGCGCTGGCGTACGTCAATGTATGCGAATGTGTGTACCCCTGTTTGTTTCTTGAGATGTTTATAAGAGACGAGAAGGATTGTTGTTTTTGTTTACGTTTAATGTTCAATGCCTTTGCTTTTCAGTTCAGTCTAATCATCAATTGGGAATGGATGTCTACACTTTTCCCGAGTTAGCCGACATGGTAATGTGTTATGCGGAGGCTCGCGGAAACGGAAGAGCTCTCCACATGTGCCAACAGTTTCAAAACAGAAATCACCCTCACCACACAATGTTTGCTCGACATATCAGCGCCTTCGAGACACATTGGTGGAAGACCGCGTATACATTCATTCTCAATTGTTGATTACACTGAACTGAAAGCAAAAAGGTATTGAACATTAAACGTAAACAAACAACAACACCTTCTCGTCTCTTACAAACATCTCAATAAACAAACAGGGGTGCACACATATGCATACATTGACGTAACTCCCGCGCAAAAAACTTTTTCAACGATAACTTCGAAACGACGCGTCAAAAGACATAGGTCGTTTAACAAAAATGGTTCCTTATTATTAGCTCTATCACCCCTCAGAGTTTGTCGCAGAGGTTTTTAATCACTCTATATATACTTGTAGCAACAGATTGTAATCTTGAATTCAATAGTTTTCTGTTGGGTTAGTCTTGTTGACCATGACAGGATTATTACCCATTAGTTCTCAGAAATATTTTCGTTTCAGTTTTCCAATTTTTTCACATTCGTCGCTCGTGTAATGGGGAAAAACACTAAAAAAACTAACCTATGTTCCTCTCTCAAAGTGAGAGTCCAAGTTTCACAACCATAAAGAATAACCGGTAATATAACTGTTTTATGAATAACTTTCAGACTTTTTGACAAGAGACTGGATGATAAAAGCTCCTCAACCGAATAATAACAGGCATTTCCGATATTAATTCTGTGTTTAATTTCCTCCCGAGTATCATTTATATTTGTTACTGTTGCTCCAAGATATTTGAACTTCTCCACCTCTTCAAAAGATAAATTTCTTCTAATTTTTATATTTCCAGTCGTACAATATTCTCATCACGAGACATAATCATATACTTAGTCTTTTCGATATTTACTTCCAAACCTATCTCTTTACTTGCTTCCAGTAAAATTTTCGTGTTTTCCTTAATCGTTTGTGGATTTTCCCCTAACATATTGACGTCATCCGCATAGACAAGCAGCTGATGCAGTTCCAAACCCTCTCTGTTATCCTGGACTTTCGTAATGGCATACTTTAGAGCAACGTTTAAAAAGTAAAGGTGAGAGTGCATCTCCTTGCTTTAGCCCACATTGGAAACGCATCTGACAGAAACTGACCTATACGAACTCTGCTGCACGTTTCACTGAGACACATTTTAATTAATCGAACTAGTTTCTTGGGAATACCAAATTCAATAAGAATGTCAAATAAAACTTCTCTCTTAACCGAGTCATATGCCTTTTTAAATCTATGAATAACTTATGTACTGCACCCTTATACTCTCATTTTTCTCCATTATCTGTCAAATACAAAATATCTCATCAATAGTCGATCTATTACACCTAAAACCACACTGATGATCCCCAATAATTTCATCTACATATGGAGTTAATCTTCTCAAAAAATATTGGACAAAATTTTGTACGACGTCAGGAAAAGTGATATTCCTTGAAAGTTGCTACATTTAGTCTTGTCCCCCTTCTTAAAGATAGGTACGATTATGTACTCCTTCCATTGTTCAGGTACAATTTCCTTTTCCCAACGAAGTATATAACCAAGGAAGTGAAATAATTCTGGAATGAGATCATACAGTGGCCCTTTACTGATAACAACACAGAAGATTAATAAGAAAATTCAAATTATATTGTTTGGTCAACAGCTTTCAATGTTTCTATGTGCTACTCTCTACTATTGTTCATAAATTGGCATACAATACAGCTTTTGTTTTAAAAAATAGAAATAACGATACATTTGTTTAACACTTTATAGTATATTTCGTTACATATGAAAGGGAAACATGTCCCAACACAATTTTTTTTCAATGTTTCTATGTGCTGCACTCTACCATTGTTCATAAATTGGTATACAATAAAGCTTTTGTTTTCAATAATAGAGATGATGATATATTTTGTTTAATACGTTTTACAATATATTCGTTAGATATGAAAGGAGAACAAGTCCAAACACAAAAATCGTTTCTATAGGGCAGGATATGTCGAAAAATACACTTTTTTACATAAATATATTGTGTAGTCACTATTGGTTCATAGTAATATTTTCGATGCGATTTGTTTGTTTCGTTGTTGCAGAAGTTATTTGTATTTTTCCCAAAACTAACTGAAAGTGACTTATTCCCTTTTCGTATTTTGTGATTCAAATATCACATGATGTGAGAGTTAGTGAATATTGTATGTGTCCCAAACTGTATGCTTATTTCATCACTCATAATGCATTAATATCTTAATTGCAATATATATCATGGGAAAAACTAAATTAAACACGTCATTACGTCTTCGTGTTCAGCTAAGAACTCGACACGAGTACGACTGCAGAACCACTTGGGAACGTGCATCAGTGGCGTTACCAGTCATTATTTTCAGAACCCTCTTAGTGTACAACAAAATAACTTTCAATAGCTTGCGAATAACAAGAGTGTATCTAAACACGAGTTTTTTTTTCATGTTCCGTTACGTCAGCTTTAATGATTTATATACTGTAGTCACGTAAGTCGAGTCGAATATAAAATCAATTAGCCCTCCGTCTGCACCCTTTCCGGTATATAGATTGTTCCACAATGTAGCATTGTAACAATCAGAATATTTTTTAATCACGCTGTATCGAAGAATGGCATCATTAATGCATAACAGAGCATAGACGAGGGAAATACTGCGGAGGAATACTGTACTGTGACCGTTTTCTGTCTTCCACATATTGACTCAAGACCTGGTTGGATATATGCTCATGCAAACAAGCATACAGTCATTCTGTTATTGAAACATGTCGACAGAGCTAATGTAGAAGTTCAGTATGTTATACAATATAAATGTTTCGTTGCGTGACTACTACGTAACTAGTCATGGCAAGTAGAGAAATGGGAGATGAGTTCAGACTTCGTTCGTTTAAACAATGACAAAGAGTTTGCATTATTTTCCGGGAAAAAAATATTTCCAGTATTTATTTTAAATGGGACAAAACAAACACATAGTATACTACAAATACAGATGGATATGTGGGTGGGTGGGTGAGCGGTTGAGTATATACTGGGTGTTCATTTCAAAGTGTGTCATGACGTCACTGTTGTGAGTCAGCGATTTGAAGCGAGTTTCAATTTTTAAGTCAGAGAAGTTGCCTATTAATCAAGGAGTTCAATCTGAACTTGAGAACGTGTATGGTATAACTTGAACGTCGTAGCAACAGATGGCTGTCTGTAAAGTCTGTGTGCTACCATAACCTCTTTCGAACTGTGTTTTGCACGGGCAAGTCGTATGCAGCGTATTTGTTGTCATCGGTCATCGGTTGCATACGGAAACATTCCACAATACAAATCAAATGCTCCGTGTCCATGTTGACCGTCGACGTTAATGTCAACAAATGCGTAAGTAATCGTCTTAACCCTCTCCACATATCCCGACAGTAAGAAAAAAACTCACTTCAGTACGTGTTTCCAAACAGTTCACATTCCTGCCACTACAGACATTACCGTACGTATCGGTAGTACTCTTCAGAATGAACGCTGTACTTGCTAGGCAACTTCTCTGGAACATAGGTAATACGCCTCTGCGGAAGTGTAGGAAGATTGAATTCTCTTGACCCATCGACTAGCCACATGACGGTATACAGCGAGCCATGACACACTTTGAACTGAACACGCAGTACAGAGTGGATGGGTGGATATGTATGGTTGGGTGATTGAGTGTATAGATAAATGGATTGGTTGGTCATTGTGTGGATGGATGGATGGATGGATGGATTGATTGGTGATTAAAATGAATTGCTAAAAATAAAACAGCTTGAATAACCTAATGTAAGTACACAAACTTTGTCATAATATTTGCAAATAATAATAATAATAATAATAATAATAATAATAATAATAATAATAATAATGGCTTTATTTAACCGGGCAGTTCAGGTCATAAGGCCTTCTCTTACACTCAACTAGGATTAAAACTTGCCCACATAGTTGTACATACAACTGGATCGGATTTAAGCAACTACATACTGATATGATTTAGGTACATAATGAGATCAAAGGAGGTAGTTACATAAAAATTTACCTCATTAAATAAAAATAAACATAATGGAATACATATTAATGTTGTTAGAATTAAATACGAATCACACAAAAACAGAAGCCGATAATTCAATAAAAAATGTACACAGTAAAAATAAAAATAAACACATTGGTATATATATATTATTCTTACAGTTAAGTGGGATTCACATAATTAAACCAGAAACCGATAATTGAATAAAATGTACACAATAAAAAATAAGACTAATAATAAAAAACACAGTAGGATTAATATTGGTGTTAAGTGATAAATAAACACGCTTTACATGATTACACAATGAAAATAAGAAACAAAACAATAAGAATAAAATACACTGGAATACATTCAATTAAATAGTTGCTACGCGTTAAGTCTGGAAACTCAACATAAGATATTTTTCTAACTTACATCTAAAAGAAATTAAAGTTCGATAGCCCTTGACTTCAGGTGGCAGAGAATTCCAGCGACGAGAAATAGCAACAGTGAAAGATGAAGAATAAAGAGATGATGTGTGGAGTGGTATTTCTAGCGTGTTTATTGTGACCGAGTATTTAAGTTATAATAGCGAGAAAGATTGTGGAATCGGACAGATAAGTAGCCTAAGAGGGAGCAGAGGTGTGCAACATTCGGTATAAGAGAGAAAGGGAATGTAACATTCTCCTCTCATTTAACCTGAACAACAATAATTTATCGAAAGAAGGCGAAATGTGATCATAGTAGCGGACATTATAAATGAAACGAAAATACACATTACAAACACGTTGCGATTTATGGGATAAATCCGCCCTGAGATCACTGAATAAAGCGTCACAATAACCGAAATGTGGCATAATAAGAGTCTGTACAAGCGTCTCCTTTAATTTAGCTGGATAGTGGTACGATCTTTTTGATGACTGAAGAGTGGAAAATACATTCTTGCATGTGTGTTTGATATGCGTGTTTCTGTAATAAAGTAAGAGATAATGAAATTGACCCTAACCAAGGTGTTAAATAAGATTGCAGTCTTTTTGGAGAGTCATGTTTCACATGTAATGAATGAAACAATGAAGAAATGAAATAAAGAAACAAAAATATAGTAATATAGTAATAAACAAAAATAAAGTATTAAAAGTGGGTAATTCAAATTATATGAAACATAACTATATGATGATAGTCAGGTCATAGTAGCAAGTAAAGGACACGGAATTGTAAAGAAATTTTTCTAAACAGAAAATATGTCAACAATGCAATATTTTAAAATATATTATTTATTAATCATTTATTTATACTATGGTGAATGGGAGAAGAGTTCGGGCCGGAAGAAGATATCAGATGATAAATGACATTAAGATATAAGGATCATATGCGGAGACAAAGAGGAAGGCTGTATAGCTATTTATGATGGTTGAGAGAGTATAGTTCCCCATATGTTGTAAGCCTATCAGGCTAAGCTACTAGTTTTTGCAGAGTGTTCGCCATTGCTTCATTCTTATATTTTCATAGATATTGTAGTTATACAGGGTGTTTCAAAAATACGGGGCATAATTTCAGGTATGTATTTCCCACATGTAGACTATCAAAATAGTTCATTACAACATGTGTCCGGAAATGCTTTATTTCCGAGTTCTGGCCTTCACAACATTGAAATTCACTGGAAAATTTTTCTTTCCGCAGGTCGTTGCCGTCAAAGGAGACATTAAGAGGGCACTCTGACAGTTCATTCCGAGGCGAAGCCTACATTCAGTGTTGTATAGGCGTTGGACTGTGCGACATGTATTCAAATCAAGAGCTGGCAGAGATACAATTCATGTACGGTAAGGCGGACGGCAATGCTGCGCTGGCTCGTCGTCTGTACCAGGAGAGGTACCCACAGCGACAATGTCCAGATCGGAACACATTTGTACGTCTCCATTACCATCTGTGCCAGTATTGAAAATTTAACTCTCCTGGTTTGGGAAGGGGACGACCAAGATCTACAACTCCAGAAGTACAGAAGGATATTCTGGAGGCTGTGAACATAACTCCTTTTATCAGCACACGAAGGGTAGCGTTGCAAGTCAATGTTCCTCATACGACTGTCTGGAGACTGTTGAAAGAGTATCAATTGTATCCTTATCATTTGCAACGTGTACAGGCAGGCCCTGTCACCAGCAGATTACCCTGCACGAGTTAGGTTCTGTCAGTGGTTCTTGCAGCAGTGTGGTGTAAATCCGAACTTTCCTGCCTTAGTATTATTTACAGATGAAGCACAGTTCACACGAGATGGCATAACAAATTTCCACAATCAGCATGTATGGGCGTATGAAAACCCACGTGCAACTGTTCCATCTCATCACCAGGTGCGGTTCTCCCTCAACATGTGGGCCGGTATCATTGGTGATCGATTAGTTGGACCCCATATACTTGTAAACACACTTACGGGGCAGGCGTACACAAACTTCCTGGAAAACACCATACCTCGTGTTTTAGAAGACACTCCATTGATCAATCGTCAACACATTCACTTCTTGCATGATGGCGCTCCTGCACACTTCACTTGGATCGAAGGTTTCCTGATCGATGGATAGGTAGAGGTGGCCCAATTGCTTGGCCTCCGCGCTCACTTGATCTGAACCCTCTCGATTTCTACTTGTGGGGCCATTTAAAATCATTGGTTTATTCGTCTCCGGTGCCTGATTTGGAATCCCTTCGGAATCGAATTGTGGCATGTTCTGAGGACATACGCAATACTCCTGGAGTTTGGAATCGTGTTCGCAGGTCAATGAGACATCGATGTGAGGTCTGTATTCAAGCAGGAGGTGGAAATTTTGAACATCTTCTGTAATGACAACGACCTGCGGAAAGAAAAACGTTCCGGTGAATTTCAATGTTGTGAAGGCCATAACTCGCAAAGGAATCATTTCGGGACACGTGTTGTAATGAACTATTTTGATTGTCTACATGTGGGAAATACATACCTGAAATTATGCCCCGTATTTTTGAAACACCCTGTATTACTGCTCCTTTCTTTATATTATTATTTATATTAATGTACCAGTTGTTTGTTATTAAATTGTTAAGTGGATAGTATCCATTTATTTAATATTGTTATGAGACAACCATTACCTTACCACTATTAAATCTTACGGTCCTTTATTTTGGGGTGGTCTCCCAACTCAGTAAGCACTTTCCTATCAACATATGGCTGTCCTGCTCACTTCGTAAATCTATTAGCAAAAGATATTACCACAGTCTAGTAAATACAGTCACGAATCTCAATACGTAGTAAATATGTATACATAGATAGTTGCTAACCACTAAGATCGCTACTATCGACTCATTATAGACAATGTGAAATAGTACCTGCACAGTCTATTGTTCCTAATCCTCTCATAAACTCAAGCTTCGTGACTGTATATACTAGACTGTGATATTACTATTCTTGAGTAAGGCGCAACAGAACACATGGTGCAAGTAGTAGTAGCAGCAGCAGCAGCAGCAGTAGTAGTAGTAGTAGTAGTAGTAGTAGTAGTAGTAGTAGTAGTAGTAGTAGTAGTAGTAGTAGTAAATTGGCTATAAAACTGACACATTCTATAAATAATGGATATTCATAATATCTTATCCTCTGATTGAGGATCTTTTATCAGGCGGTACATCTCACCTGACAATATGTGTCAAAGGACTGACCAGCCTACCCCATTATCTCCTGACGTAGTTGCATAATAAGTGGTGTCTTCTTGGTATTACATGTGAGGTTCAGACCTGTTTTCTACAGTTGAGTAAACAACAACAACATAATATCTGCTATCCAATCGGAACTTTCGTTGAAGATCGGAAACAAGAAGTATTGTAGACTACATACTTTTTGATCGGACCACAGCTGGCGCACTTCTAATGATTGTGGCAAACTAAGGAACATATATGAGCATCCAACTTCTATAATTTATCTTAAACCCCTCTGGTTAAGGGTTAAGGCTTCCAGCTGTGCAGTCGGCATTACTGCTAGTCCTACGTCACAGCCTCCTAGAACTACCAAGTATCCTGAACCATGTGGCAACGTTGCCTCACTTGGTGGTAGTCCTTATTTGTCAGCTAGAAATCTGGATATTGCAGTTTTCGGACCCATATTTAACCTTATTTTATTTCTTTGTATAAATAGATAAATGTGTTATGATGTTTTAAAATAATTTGTCAATACACTTGGAA